>NC_079194.1:74148994-74448994 GCF_029499605.1 Hyla sarda | reverse complement strand
CCTGTCTAGAACGGCCATTAAAGTCTCTATTTTCATCTCATCATCACATCAGCACCACAATGAGATTGCCCCCCATTGATCCTAAAGGAACAGGAAGCGCAAAGAGGTTAAAAGGCCTCTCCCCGGACAACCCCTCAGTGTTTCCTGTTCCTTTAGGAAGAATTGAGGTTTTACCTCCTGGTCCTGGGGCTGGTGTCAGGATCGGTGTGGGCCAAGCCATGCAGCAGAGGTCGGTCGTCCCAGGATTTCCCCCTCCCAGATGCCGCTCTGGGTCGCGCGCTCTGTCGCTAGCCTCCCGGACCCTCCAAGTACCCGCCGCAGCGCTCGGTGAGTTTACGCAGCGGGGAGATAGGCGTGCCGGACCTCGGGCACACGCGCGTGTCCCCCCTGGTCTTTTCTGGTCTCCGGCGGTTCCGGCGCTGGCGTGTGATGTCACGCTGCGCGCGGGGTGCTGGGATTGCCGGAGACCGGAAGTTCCGCCTCCTCTCTCGGCGCGGATTTTGAATTCTGGCCGGGCGGTGCTGCACGTGGGGACGCCGATTGGAAGGCGCCAAAACCCGAATCAGCTGGGCTATTTAAAGGTAAGACTCACCCATTTTATGTCTTCTGCTAGAATGGACGCTACCTCTGCAATTCGCTCTGAGTCTGCGGAGCTAGGGAAGTCGATCAGCCCAGTGAGTATCTGGCCCCTTGGGGGGGTTTCACTTTCTTATCTTGTGAGGTTTATTCCTCTTTTTATGGGTATTCCTTCTCTCCTTTTTTAGGGAGACAAGGACACCCCGAAAAAGTCTTCTAAAATAAAGCCTAAGAAATGTGCCATATGCATTGAAAAATTGCCTGAAGGACATCTAAAATCCTTATGTAATTCCTGTATGGCCAGGATTGTTCAGCAGGAGACTCCGTCTTTTATGGACGAATTAATCAACAGGTCCAGGCCTCTGTGGCAGCTGCTCTGCCTAAGCCAACTTCTTGTGATCCTCCTCCTGCTAAAAAATCTAAGCCTACAATTAATGTGGTTTCTGATTCAGATTCTGAAATGGATGCCTTATCTTCTAACCTGGAGTCAGAGGATGATATTCCTTCTTCCTCCAAAAAATTAGAGGATAAGAGATACTGTTTTTTGGCCGAAGATACGGACACTCTTCTAAGTGCCATAAAAAGTACCATAATTATAGAAGACCCTAAGGTTACCCTTTCAGTGCAGGATGAAATGTTTGCGGGGTTAAAACCTAGGAAACAAAATAAGTTTTCTATTCATGACAACCTGAAAAGTTTAATTATGGATGAATGGAAAGAACCAGATAAAAAGCTCATGTTATCTAAAGAATTTAAAGCAAGGTTCCCTTTTGGTAGTGAGGATACTGAATTATGGAGTGAAGCTCCCAAGATAGATATTCAAGTGGCTAAAGTGGTCAAGAAAACTTCTCTCCCATTTGAGGACTCCTCACAATTAAAGGAGCCTTTGGATAGGAAGATAGAAGGAATTCTTAGGAAAAATTGGGATGCATCATCGGCTTTATTAAATCCCAACATTGCAGCTACAAGCGTTGCAAGATCCCTTTTTCTATGGCTGGGTCAATTAGAAGACCATATTGAAAATAAGACACCCAGAGACCAACTTCTTTCTTCTATCCCTATGCTGAAGCTAGCTACTGCTTTTCTAGTGGATGTGTCAGCTGAGTCAGTAAGAATGGCAGCAAAATCTGCGGCCTTGTCCAACTCAGCCAGAAGAGCCCTTTGGCTGAAAAATTGGCAGGGAGATTCTGTCTCTAAAACTAAACTCTGCTCTATTCCTTTTGAAGGTAAACTGGTGTTCGGATCTGTCTCAGATGACATCCTACAGAAAGCGGCAGACAACAAAAAGAAGTTTCAAAAGAGAAGAGAAATCTTCAAAACCAAAGAAGAATTTTCGTCCCTTCATAGTTAGTATGGTTGAAATAGACAAAAGGAGTATAGAGGAAAAGGAAAGTCCGGAAGGTGGAGTTATCCTACAGGAGGTAAGGGGCGAGACTTCCTGCTCAACCCTAACAACTCTGACAAAAAACAGTGACTTGACTCCGGTGGGGGGGCGACTAACTCTATTCTACCATCAGTGGAAGGATATAACAACAAACCAGTTCATTCTAAATTCCATCAAGAACGGGTTCAAAATAGAGTTTGTCTCCCCTCCACCTCAATCCTTCCGCACAACAAATCTCAGCACAGAGTCTCTAAACAACCAGCTATTTCAGGGTGTCCAGGATTTGTTGGCTCTGGGAGCAGTCATTCCTGTTCCTCTAGAGGAACAAGAACAGGGCCACTACTCTCGCCTTTTTCTTGTTCCCAAACCAAATGGTTCTTTCAGAACTATAATAAATCTAAAACATCTGAACCGTTTCATAATATACAAACGCTTCAAGATGGAGACTCTCAAAACAGCCGTTCCCCTGATACCTCAGTATGCCTGGATGGCAACCATAGATCTAAGGGACGCCTATTTTCATGTGCCAATTTTTCCAAAACATCAAAAATTTCTGAGATTTGCTGAAATCAAAAATCATATGACCTTCCACTATCAATTCCAGGCTCTACCATTCGGAATATCCTCAGCCCCGAGAATCTTCACCAAGGTTATGATAGAAGTAGTGGCATCCTTGAGACAAAAGGGAATCCTACTCATTCCATATCTGGACGATCTCCTAGTTATTGCCAAGTCCAAGGAACTTCTGTCCCAACATGTAAACTCAACAATTCTCTTTTTACAGGATTTGGGCTGGATCATAAACTTCCAGAAGTCGATTCTCCTCCCTGCAAAACAAAAATTGCTTTTAGGGATGATATTAGACTCAGACAGGCAAATGACTTTCCTTCCAGAGGAGAAGATTACTGCTCTAATCCAAAAGATCAAAGTCTTCCACCATGCAAATTCCTCCACAATCAGGAATGCGATGTCCCTGTTGGGTTCCATGACCTCTTGCATTCCAGCAGTCCCTTGGTGCCAGAGTCACACAAGAATCCTTCAGAAACACATTCTCAAAGTCTGGAACCGCTCGCAGAGTTCGCTGGAGAAGAAGACGAAAATTCCTCTTTCTGTCAAAAATTCTCTCATTTGGTGGATGAAGAGGAAAAACCTGGAAAAAGGAGTATCCTGGGTTCCCCTTCCTGTGGTGACAGTCACAACAGACGCCAGTGAAAGAGGTTGGGGCGCACATGTTCAGAATTCTTACCTACAGGGCACTTGGTCAGAGGAAACTCGTCTGCGCTCCTCCAACTTCAGAGAACTGAAAGCTGTATTCAAGGCGCTGAAGGCTTCTCAACACCAAATCTGGAATCATCATGTGAAGGTTTACACTGACAACGCTACCACAGTAGCCTTCCTAAATCATCAGGGAGGAACAAGATACAGCCTTCTACAAGCCTTGACAGAAAAGATGTTTCTTTGGGCGGAAGACAAGATATTGTCACTTTCTGCTGTGCATCTCAAGGGAAGCGAAAACATCCAAGCAGATTATTTAAGCCGACATCAGATCAATCCAGGGGAATGGGAGCTCAATCCACAAGTTTTTCAAGATCTTGTCCTGAAGTGGGGCATTCCAGAAGTGGATCTATTCGCCACAAGGAAAAATCGGAAGGTAAACAAATTCTTTTCCCTGTTTCCAGGCGATCTCCCGGAGGGAGTGGATGCACTTCAACAAAGTTGGAACTTCAACATAGCCTATGCCTTCCCTCCTTTCCCTCTGATCAGCAGGTCTCTACAGAAGATACGGATGGAGAAGACCAAAGTGATATTCATAGCCCCAAGGTGGCCCAAAAGAGGTTGGTACACTCTACTTCAACATCTCTCCATAGATCACCCTTACCCTCTACCAGTAAGAGAAGATCTCCTGCAGCAGGGTCCTCTACTATTCAAGGATCTAACAAACCTGCAGTTGACAGCCTGGCTTTTGAGCGGTCAGTGTTGATTCAGAGGGGCCTGTCCCACAGAGTAATAGATACTCTATTAAAAATAAAAAAAAACTTCTACTTTGGCTATTTATTGGAAACAATGGAAAAAAATTTGTCTCCTGGTGTGGTTCCTCCCCTCCAAATCCTTTGAACCCTGATATACCGCAAATCTTAAACTTTCTTCAAGAAGGATTTGACAAAGGATTATCTGTCAGTACTTTGAAAGTACAGGCAGCAGCCTTAGGTTGCTTTTTTGATACAAGTATCGCGGAGCATAAGTGAGTCAGAAGATTTTTTTGGTGCTGTGTCAAGACTGAAGCCGAAAATATCCAACCTGTCTCCACCTTGGGATCTCAATTTAGTGCTTTCTAGTCTTACCAAGGAACCTTTTGAACCACTTTCAGACTCTTCTAGAAAATTCCTAACTTGGAAAGCAGTCTTCCAGACAGCCATTACAACAGCAAGAAGAGTAAGTGAGCTTCAAGCATTATCAATTGAAGAACCCTACCTTACCGTGCTTGAAGACAGAATTATACTCAAACTAAATCCAGCTTTTTTACCAAAAGTGGTAACAAACTTTCACAGGTCTCAAGATATTATCCTCCCAACTTTTTGTAATTCCCCAAAAAATAAAAAAGAAGAGACATTCAATTCCTTGGATGTCAGGAGAACCATCCTTTTCTACCTACAACAGACCAAGGACTGGAGGAAAGATCAAAATCTCTTTATTCAGTTTTAAGGCCCTAATAAAGGGAAGAAAGCCTCTAAAAGCTCTATTGCCAGATGGGTGAAGTCTTCTATTGCTGAAGCTTACAGAAGATCTGGAGAACAAGTTCCTGAACATCTAAAAGCTCACTCAACCAGAGCAATGGCAGTCTCCTGGGCTGAAAAATCTTCTGCTTCATTGGAGCAGATTTGCAGAGCAGCGACTTGGTCGACACCTCACACCTTCTTTAAACACTACAAATTGGATGTAGCCTCGTCTCAAGATTTAGCCTTTGGACGGAAAGTGCTGCAAGCTGTAGTCCCTCCCTAGACATCATTTATCTGGTATGTCTCATTGTGGTGCTGATGTGATGATGAGATGAAAAATGGGAATTATGACTTACCGATAATTCGGTTTTCTTGAATCATCACATCAGCACCCTTTAATCCCTCCCTAAGTAGTGTACGTATGTTTAGTTATTTATATGTATGCTTCTTAGTAATTTGTAAACACTGAGGGGTTGTCCGGGGAGGGGCCTTTTAACCTCTTTGTGCTTCCTGTTCCTTTAGGATCAATGGGGGGCAATCTCATTGTGGTGCTGATGTGATGATTCAAGAAAACTGAATTATCGGTAGGTCATAATTCCCTTTTTTTTTTGTGTGACTTTAACGGCCATTCTTGTGATGGGGAGCAATGGGCAACAACGGATCCCGGCGGCTCCCATTTACTATTATGGGGGCCGCATGGCACTGTTGTTTTTTGACAGGAATAGCGGGAGAAAAAGACAGCGCTTGCAGTAATTTTTCTCCCGCTATTTCCTCGGGCTCCCCCGAAGGCCGTCATAGTAAATTTTTGTTGGGTTTTTTGTAAAAAATAAATAAATATTGTAAAAAAATTGGAAAATTTATCTTTTTTGAATTCTTTGTTATGGCGTTCACTGTGCAGTAACAATGAAATCATCTTAATCTTTGGGTTGTTACAATTAATTAATTATCATAATTTATTATTACATATCGGATTTTGTTGTTTTTTTGGGTGATAATAAAGGTCTTTACTGGGAAAGGGACATTTATTTATTTATTTTTTACAGTTTATTAATTTAATGAAAAACAATTTATTTTTATACTTTTTACATGTTATACTATACTGTGGAACATCTGTACTGCAGCACAGTATAACTGTTAGTAACTTACTGAAAATCGCTTAAGAAACCCAGCTGATGGCTGGATCTCACAGGCTTCAGTACTTGCCAGACAGGAGGCCATCATCTGGCTTCCTGCTGCAATGGCAACCATCAGGACTAGAGATGAGAGAACTTACAGTAAATTCGATTCGTCACGAACTTCTCGGCTCGGCAGTTGATGACTTTTCCTACGTAAATTAGTTCAGCCTTCAGGTGCTCCGGTGGGCTGGAAAAGGTGGATACTTTCCTAAGAAAGAGTCTCCTAGGACTGTATCCACCTTTTCCAGCCCACCGGAGCACCGGAAAGCTGAACTAATTTATGCAGGAAAAGTCATCAACTGCCGAGCCAAGAAATTCGTGACGAATCGAATTTACTGTAAGTTCGCTCATCTCTAATCAGGACCACGCAATGGGATCCCCCTCCCCCTGTCATTCCTTCAGATGCCGTGGTCAGTACTGACCCCAACATCTATGGGGTTAACACTGCCGTGACTGGCACGATCTTGTGTAATCTAGAGTAATCCCCCTAGTAGGCAGTATTCTCCCCTCCCCACAAGTAGGTGTGTGTGAGTGCATCCATGTAAGTGGTGAAGGTGTATGTGAGTGCATCTATATAAGTGGCAAAGGTGTGTGTGAGTGCAATTGGTGGTGGTTGTGGGGGGGGGGGTTATGGATGTAAAATGCAACATATTATTGTTTTCTGGCTTCTTTTTGCTCTTATTTTTGTAAACATCTAGTTTACAACAATATGGCTAGGTTCACATTGCCGCTAAGCTGCGCTAAAGGAAGCTCTGTCGCTCAACCTGTTTAAAGAATGGGAGTTAAGTGGAGAAAAAAAATACAGAATGTCCTATTTTTTTCTCTGCTCAACTCCCTAATAATACCAGACACCCAACAGACACCATTTAAGTCAATGGGATCTGGCAGGACCCAGGGTTGTTTGTTGTGTGAAGGGTTTAATAGGCTTCCTTGTATGGAGCCAAACGGACCCTGAATGGGACAGAGCCCAGTGGCAGTGTAAATGAGCCCTAACTCCACAATATATAACATAGCTCTCAAAACTACAAACTGTAGAAGGTATGGTAATGGTTGCAGAGCAGAGCTGAAAGAATGTACAGAAAATCCCTAAAGAATAAAGAACAAAAATAACTTAGGAATAAAAATGCAGAGACCAGCACTGTCAATGAATGAATGACCAGCAGAATGAAAGAGGGAGGTACAACTCCTGCAACACTTCCCATATTTTTTGCAAAGATCGCTTGTACATGTCCACTAGTGGGGGGGCTTAAAAGTACACAAACAGTTATACAAAAGTTATATCATACATAAGTAATATAACCTTTGCTCTTTGCATTGTGGATAAACAGTCCATGAACTGTCACTGAGATCATTGATCTCAAAATGGTACATGCTCTATGTATCTAACTAATGTTATAGCTGTAGTACAGAGATTATGCATATTTTCATTAAAAACTGGGATAAAAATAATCCAAAACAATACTATAATACTTAACCCTCCCACACACACGCACGCACAATGTTCATCTCAAAGTTAAATGGTCACTGTCATAACCCCCCACCACCACTAAAAAAAAAAACTAAAAAAAAAGCTTTGATTTGTCATAGAGACCCATAAAAAGCTTTGCTTGGGTGTCAGACTAATCATGAGAACGAGCTGGGTGAATGGCGTGTTAAGTGCGTTCTCTTTCGGCTCTATATTCATGTGACTAAGACAAACTCATAGTGTAAGTCTATGGGGCCATCTTGGTGTCATAGATTGAGAGCTGGGACAGAAGCAGACAATTTAGTTCTTGTGATAAGTCGGGGTCTGAACACTCAGACCCCAGCTGATAAACACTTTTGACATGTCCTTAGGATATGTGAAAAATATTTTTTACTGACAGGTACAATTCAACACTGCTAACATCCGGCAAGAAATTATCTCCTAGTCCCCAAGTAGTATCGATCCCCATTCCATGCTTTGTCTTCACTTTAAGAATTGACCCAATAAAAGAATAAGAAACATCTAGGCTTATCTTTCTATCCTGATATTGATGCCTCTACCCTGCACCAGTCACTGCTTGTTCAGTGGCACTTAAGGTCTTTACATTGTAGAATCTCTCTGCCTTTTTTTCTCCATTGTACCAATGATCCAAGAGTATTCATCTCCAAGACTTTTTTCATGCTGCACAAGTTTTCTGAAATTCACTACCCAGGGAAATCTAAAATCTTACAGTAAAATCTACAGTTTTAGGGGTGCCCCATAATACATGATTCCCTTCCTTTTATTACTTTTATTTCTCAGAACCTCATTCAGCAGTATCCTAGACTCCTTGTCCCTCTTGTGCTTTATACCAGTGCAAACAGATAGTGGTTACATGACTGGCTCCTGCAGCTTTATGTGAACTGCCCTATTTATACAAAATACGGTTGTACCATAGTAAGAAACAAGCACTTAAAGCACTTAAAGGGGTACTCCACTGCCTCAGCGTTCGGAATATTTTGTTTTGAACGCTGGGTGAAGGTTGCGGGGGTCGTGACATCACGGCTACGCCCCCTCAATGCAAGTCTTTGCGAGGGAGAGGGGCAGCCACCACGCCCCCTCCCATAGACTTGCATTGAGGGGACATGACCATGATGTCATGACCCCCGCAGCCCGCATGCAGCATTCGGAACAAAATGTTCTAAACTCTGGGGCAATGGAGTACCCTCTTAACTCTATTTCCTAATAGAGTGTAAGCTTTTGTGAGTAGAGCCCATGAATATGATTGCAGACCAAGTCCACCCGTTCATGGCAGCGGCATAGCCTAATGGCAGTGGCCTCTTTCAGCAGGAAAATGCCCTGACCACACTGCAAAAATTGTCAAGGAATGGTTTGAGGAACACAACAAAAACTGTCCATAGCATTGTATGTCTAGAACAGTCATTAAAGTCTCTCTTTTTTTTTTGTGACTTTAAACGGCCATTCTCTAGACTTGCATTGAGGGGGCATGACCGTGACGTCATGACCCCCGCAGCCCGCACCCAGCATTTGGAACAAAATGTTCTAAACGCTGAAGCAAAGGAGTACCCTCTTAAAGGAGTAGTCCAGTGGTGACCCAGTGGTGAACAACTTATCCCCTATCCTAAGGATAGGGGATAAGTTTGAGATTGCGGGTGGTCCGACCGCTGGGGCCCCCTGCGATCTCCTGTACAGAGCCCTGACAGCCCGCGGGAAGGGGGCGTGTCGACCTCCGCACGAAGCAGCGGCCGACACGCCCCCTCAATACAACTCTATGGCAGAGCCGAAGCGCATAGTGATGTATTGAGGGGGCGTGTCGGACGCCGCTTCGTGCGGGGGTCGACACCCGCTATCTGGCCGGAGAGCCGGGGCCCTGTACAGAGAGATAGCAGGGGGCCCCACCGGTCGGACCCCCCGCGATCTCAAACTTATCCCCTATCCTTAGGATAGGGGATAAGTTTTTCACCACTGGACTGAATATTTGTCTACAGATATTGCAGCTGGGTCTGTAGATCCCGCACACTCATAGGTTACAGAAGCTGGCGTCCCAGCTAGTCCCATAAATGTTTGATTGCCAATAAATCTAAAGGAAGCGTTGCATTCTGGTGAAGACATTCCTTGAAAATCCCTGCTGTGCGTGGTTGAGCATTATCCTGCTGAAAAATTCCAGTTGGAACCATGAGAGGCCGCCGAATGTCCTGAGCTGTATGTGTCCTTCATATCACTACCAGGGCCGGCCTTAGGCGCCCCCTGTGCGAGCAAACCTTGTGCCCCCCCCCCCCCCCCCCATTACCCCATAAACATGCACAAAGAGGAAAAAAAATCTTTGAAGCAAATA
Organism: Hyla sarda; assembly: GCF_029499605.1. Lineage (NCBI taxonomy): Eukaryota > Metazoa > Chordata > Amphibia > Anura > Hylidae > Hyla > Hyla sarda. The sequence goes on along the minus strand of NC_079194.1, from coordinate 74,439,342 downwards.
TTTTTTTTTATTACAGATAATTTAACTACAGCTCCCAGCATTGGGAAACAGTAGCATACACACACACACACACACACACACACATAACAGGGACTAAAACTCCCAGCATTCCCTGGTTGGGAACCATTAGCATACACACACACACATAAAAGGGACTACAACTCCCAGCATTCCCTGGTTGGGAAACACTAGCATACACACAAATAAGAGGGACTACAACTCCCAGCATTCCCTGGTTGGGAACCACTAGCATACACACACATAACAGGGACTACAACTCCCAGCATGTGCCCCCCCCCCCCCTTCTCACATAGAAATCATCCCCAGTCAGAGATTTATTCCCCAGTCCCTGCAGTGTATGAATCCCCAGCCCGTGTACTTTGTCATCCTGTTCAGTAAACACAGACAGAGCTCAGGCAAGGGAGATAAGGAGCACTGTTCTGGCTTCTTTCTCTCCGGGCAGACCTGCGAGGAGAGGGGAGATGCGGGAGCTGTGCTCCTCCTCTCTCCCCCTGCTCTGGCTTTTTTCTCCCCGTAAAGACCTGCGTCCTCCGAGCTCGGGGAGATGAGGGAGGGGGTGTGTACCTGAGATGAGGGGGCGTGTACCTCCTCTCTCCCTTTGCTCTGCCCTCCCCCAGCTCTAGCTTTGGAAATCTTCGGAGGGCTGGGGGAGGAGCGGACGCAAGTTTTCACGAGGGCGCAAAATTCCACCTAACATCGGCCTGTTACATCTTGAGCTGTGTCGGCCGCCTGGCGCCACTGTCACTATGGCGCCCTGTGCGGCCGCACAGCTCGCACACCCCAAAGGCTGGCCCTGATCACTACTAAGGGTGACCGACTATTGTATGCGATCGCTCTGCAGATTATCTCACCAGAAATTGGGGGCAGTGTGTCGACAGGATTCATGTGTTTACCATGAAGCCTCCATACTTAAAGGGGTATACCGGCTTTATACATCTTATCTAGAGATGAGCGAATCGAAGCAAGAAAAATTCGATTTGCAAGGAATGGGAATATCACCACGATTATATCGCGCGAATCACTTCATTAAACTCCATTTAGTGCAATCCAGGCCATCAAAAATGGTGGATCCACATGTGAGGACATGGGACAAGGAACTCTGGGAAGGCAGGAACGAGGGTAGGCGGGATGACCCTGAATCACATGCAGGATGCAGCCTATCACTGTGATGTCACAGCCCTATATAATCGTCAGCCATATTCCAGCTCGTCACTTCATCCTTTCACTGCAGAGAGATAGGATAGCGCTGTGTGTTACGCAGACAAGCTTTTTCCAGCAGCATTTCACCTCCTAGTCACGTCAGTGTTCTGGTGGACAGAGAGCAGTGCTTTTTTCACACAAAATAATTTTTACTGCAGTCATTAACCTCCCAGACACTTTCTACAGCATTGTATTACAGAGAGGGGCAGAGAGCTGTGTGTTGCTTCATACATTTCAACAAGCTGCCTCAACTTCATAAACCTTAGCAGAGGAGGCAGAAATAATTTTTCAGCGCAATTCTTTCTTTGTTCCCCAACAAATCATCTGCTGGTTATACTAGCCTGTAAACCTTATAATACCGAGCAGTCCATTCCTAATAGTCTTTGACAGAGTGCAATTTTGGGTTTAGTACACAGCTTTTGTGTGCTCCAGCACTGTTATGTACTGCTGGTGTTGTGCAAAAATATGTTTTTTGAAGCGTACTCTAGCACATTTTTCTGCCCTCATAAGTGTATACCACATACCATATCTAGGTAGTGTACTATTTTGTAGCTGTTAATCTGTCAAGGGCCTAGATACTGTGAAAGTCCAGGCAAAAGTAATCACCGGCTGGTGTTTTACTCCAACACCTTTTTTCTAAGCATACTGTAACGCATTTTTCTGCCCTCTTTGTTCCACAGCAAATGGTCAGCTGGTTATACTAGTCTGTAGACGGTATAATGCATATCCAGCAGTCCATTCCTAATAGTCTCTCAGAGAGTGCAATTTTGGGTTTAGTACACCACGTCTGTGTGCTGCAGCACTGTTGTGTACTGCTGGTGTTGTGCAAAAATACATACCGTTTTTTTTAAGCGTACTGTAGCGCATTTTTCTGCCCTCATAAGTGCATACCACATATACGTACACCTAAGTAGTGTACTATTTTGTACCTGTTAATCTGTCAAGGGCCTATATACTGTGAAAGGCCAGGGAAAAGTAATCAACAGCTGGTGTTTTACTCAAATACTTTTTTAAGCGTGCTGTAGCACATTTTTCTGCCCTCATAAGTGGATACCACATACGTACATCTAAGTAGTGTACTACCAACTGTAGAGCAAAGAGGAGCACTGTGATGAGGATTCCAGATCCAGCTGGGTGCTCAGCTTCAGGAACAGACCGATTCCCACGTAATATCAAATGAAGGTAGAAGCGGCACTCCAATGTTGATTAAATCAAACTATGGTTTTATTCACACATCCGTGCAAAACAAGTGACGTTTCGGCTTAACAATAATTTCTCAATAATTTCTCAAGCATAGTGAACAGCAAAGTAGAGTGCATATAAATAAGCCCCCTAATTACATATGCAAATAAGGGGGGGGCCCAGTACAAATCAAAACAATAGATAAACATACTCAAAGGACCACAATCGGTCGCTATTATCTGTGTTGAATACAAAGTCATAAATATATATGTGCAATCTACATACATTAGTAGTGCTTACAAATTCAGTGATGGTGCATAGTGTATCAAATTTCATAAAGTTCAGCGTAGATCCGCCATTCAAGGCGCCATTCAAGCTTGACGTAATCTGTTCTCCAGTGCGCCTGCGTGGATGCGTTGTTATGTGTATGCTCCGGCGCCATATTTGGTACGGGCACATCAATGGGCAAATACCATATAGCAACAGTTTAGCACCATGGATGACCATACTACTATTTCTAAAGAGGGCAAAGTATATCATGAATTACAAAATTCTTTATACTCTAAATAAAAGCATACAAACTACTAATCATTGTATATGGTTTGCGAGAATAGCTTTTCCTATGGACAGAAACCAGTGTACTTAGGCAGCCCAATTTTTAGGTGCATCTAAAGAGGACAAGGTCCATATATTCAACTAGGACACTATTCCAAACCACTATATCCAGGTCCACATCCAGGACTCATATGACCACTGAGGTAGGCCTATTTGCTCCTATGTTAGTGCTGTCTTACTGGAAATAGCATTACCCCTAAAGCTCGCTCCCTAATACAATGAAATTAATCATATTAACCTCTTTGCCCAAAACTAAATATAACCCAAGTAATCCAAAGTGCTGAAAATATTGCTATAAGGAGAAAACAGAGAATAAGGCATGATGATTAATTATTAATACCGTGTTTTAGAGGTTCGTGTTGTCAACGGTGAGTCGCCGTCCTGTATCCGGATCAAGACAATGAGTATCTATAAAAAATATATAAAAAGGCAAAATATAAGTGAGAAGAATGAAACAATATACATATAAAAGTACACCCTACTATGGATTAGCTGACATAGCTACACAAAGTGGTTCAGTATAGGGTTTTGCAATTCCCCTTTTTTCATCATGATGCTTACTCCCTCTAAATAGAGGGTAAAAGTAGAGATTTAATTAAATACTCGAATTGGGAAGTCAACATTTAATCCAGCCAGATATAATGTACCTAATCTATTTATCCATATTACTTCCTTCTGTTTAAGAATCCTTAATCTGTTGCGCCCTCTTTTGGGTATAGGGACGTGTTCAACAATACTGAATCTAAGTTGGACAACCAAGGAAGAAAAAAACGGACCTGGCACTGGCGGGGCAAGGTAGACAGTCTATCAATGGGATGAATATGTATAGTCCCAACAATAGTAGATGTAGAGGCAAAATTGTAGCGCATCAGGTGGAGGTATGTGCTTGCAGGTGGGTGGTGCTCACATAGGAAATAGTGTACTGTCCATAATACATCCAAAAGACAAAATGAATTGGAGCAACTCACCCAAGGACACCAGTGGAGTTAGATACGTCAAGGCTTTATTCCATAGGACAACGGGGTGAAGCACACGGGAAGGCTCAGATGTACGAGTGGGGGAGAAACAGACAACAAATGGGCCACGGTCCGTAACACGCTCTCACAGCGCTTCGTCAGGCCCCAGCTGCATCTCTCGTTAGATCCTGTTTTGTAACATCTAGTTGCCATAGTGATATCAAGCAAATATAAAAAACGTTGTGCAACTAAGTGATTTAAATACAGTAATACAAAACTAAAATCTTATCTCTTTTCAGTGAGCAATATATATGAGGTAAGATTATAATAGGATACTTAATTCATTTTTGTCATTTAAGCCGATGGGGCCCGTGGCATCTAACCGCATAATCCACCGTGCCTCCATCATTAATAATGTATCATTCATATTCTTACCTCTATAAAATTGTTCTACCCTCTCAATTGCTGAAAATTTAAACTGGTTAGGGTCTGAATTGTGAATTTCTGCCATATGCAAAATGAATCATGGCGCTCCCTTACCTGTCCGTAGGGAGCGTACATGCTCGCAAATTCGGTGAAAAAGAGGGCGGATCATTTTGCCTATATAATATTTCCCACATTGACAGGTAAGGCAGTATACAACGTATTTAGAGCGGCATGTAATGGGCTGTTCAATTTGTATAATGTGGCCACCTAAATTAATGTTTTTGCCTTTTTTACATAGATTGCAAAAAGAACAGCTCCCACATTGGAACATTCCAATTGGTCGAGTGTTGGTGAGCCATGTTCTTTTTGTTTCATGTTGAATTTTTTTATTTTTTAAGAAATCACCTATAGTTTTATTGCGTTTGTAGGTGATGATGGGTTTTCCAACTGTGAACTCTTTTAGATCTGGATCTCTTTGAAATATGTACCAATACTTATTAATTATTTTGTAAATGGTGTTATTCATGGGAGTATTGGAAAAGGGGAAACAAAACCTTTTGGTCATTTTTTCTTTTCTGTTTTTTTGTTTATGCCAGCATATTCTTGAGAGATTTGTTCTTCCTGAAAGTGATATTAGGTCTGGGTGGCAAAATGTCTTTGAGGAAGGGGTCCAGCAGGAGAGTTTTCCAGTGGTCCATGATGATTTTCTTGATGTTTTTGTGGTCATCGTTGTAGGTAGTGAAGAAGTTGAAGGAGTGGGTATGTTCAGGTTGGTCATTGTTGGTGACCTTAGGTTTTAAACACTCTTTCTGACAGCAAGCCGCCGCCAAAATCACCTGTCTCTCCCCTCCCCTCTTCTACCTCTTTACTCCCCTATAGGTTTACAGCTCCTCCATGACAATTTCCAAGTATGCTCCGGGCTTCGATGACAGCCGTACAGATGCCTCCTCGCAGCCGCAACGGATGCCTCCTCAATGCGGGACAAGCCGACAGGAAGCCGCCGTTGGGGGAAGGGAGAGACCACCTGTCTCTCCCTTCCCCGTCTACCTCCTTACTCCCTTTCCAGCTCCTCCATGACAAGTTCCGAGTGTGCTCCGGACTTCGAGATCAGATGACAGCCCGCCCGGACGATGATAAAGTCTGACATCGGCATCTTGACAGCACTACAACACATCCTTCTTCATGATTGGTCGCCACCGGGACATGCCCAGCAGCTATTGGTCGTATTATTCAAAATGGATATGCAGCCGACGCCTCTAGGAATCTCCCGGAGAGGATATACACGTCTTCACTCTGATTGGACGCCACCCGGACTGATCTAACAGCGATTGGCTAAAGTTTTTGAACTTTTTTGAACTTTATTCCACCAGCGACAAAGACTCGCAACCCAGACTTATACGTCCCCCCTCTAATTGGCTCATCTAAGATCCCGGACAGCCAATCAGCACCCAGTCCACTATCTTTGGACTTATCCCCATACGGCCCATGTTCCCCTTTGACATCGTAACTGTACTCAGCATAGTACGGTTCCCTCCTGATTGGCCACCTCCTCACCTCTCGCAGCAAGCGGCCAATCAGCTTCAAGGGGCTCGTCTCCATTCATTCCCCACAGCGGCAACCCTGCACAGTGATGAGAACCTCCTCCTACTGCCTCCTGATTGGTCCCACTGACGCCGGCAGCTTCCTGATTGGTCGCCACCACAGACAATTCTCGCAGTTCAGTTTGAACTTCCAAATACTCCTGTAAAAGACTAGACCTATGATTTTTTACATGTTTTATGTGGTTTTCATGCCCCTTATTTGAATATGTTTTATTTAGGTCTTTAATGCCCGGCCCCTACCTGGCCCAGGCATCCACCCCACATGACGTCACCAGCTCACCTGGTTTTGGTGCCATTTTTCTCATGTATTTAAACACATATACCTGTTAACTTGCCATACAGCAACCACCTGCAATTGAAAAAGGGAGCTGTGACTCCCGAAACGCGTCTTGCTATATATTTATTATTTTCTTTGATTTCTTATGCTGTAAGAATAAATTATTTTGCCTCAATACCCACGACTTGGGTTACTTCCTTGGGAGCGCCAATGCAACTTTTTTCCTCCAATACTTCTAAATTGTTGTTTAGTCTGAGGATGTGTGAAAAATTCACCCTTGATCATGAGGCTGCAATTTTCTCAACAGAGGCATGGATAACATCCAGGCCTCAGTTGTGCGGCCAAATTCTGTTTGATTGGAGAGATGTCAGATTTAACAATCCTATCCCTCAGGCTAGTTGATCTCCTATATGAAAAGAGGGGTGGGCTGTGGAATTCAGGGATATTCGTGTAGGAATGTGATAATACCGATCAATGTTTGTGTATAATTTGGGCCACCTCTTTACTGTATGTATTGTATGTGGAGATGAATGGTATCCTCTCTTGTTGCTCATTATTGGTAACTGGATGGAACAATTTCCTTCTGTCTATCTGTCTTGCCATATCTTGTTGTTCCCTGACCAATTTCTTGGGATATCCTTTAAAGGTAAATTTATTTTCCATATCAGAGAATCTTTTTTCTAAGTATTCTGGATCGTCTACGATCCTTTTCACCCTCATTGAAAAGTGATCACCGGCTGGTGTTTTCCAATACGTTTTTGTAAGCCTACTGTAGCACATTTTTCTGCCCTCATAAGTGCATACTACATATGTACATCTATGTAGTGTAATATTTTGTACCTGTTAATCTGTCAAGGGCCTAGATACTGTGAAAGAACAGCGAATAGTAGTCACCGACTGGTGTTTTACTCCAATACGCTTTTTTAAGCGTACTGTTTCGCATTTTTCTGCCCTCATAAGTGCATACCACATACGTACATCTAAGTAGTGTACTATTTTGTACCTGTTAATTTGTAAAGGGCATAGATACTGTGAAAGGACAGCCAATAGTACACACCTGCTGCTGTTCTAGACAAATACTGTTTTAAGCATAGTGAAGCGTATTGTACTCTCCTCATATACGCAATAAGTATGTCAGGAAGAGAAGTGCCAGGACGTGCAAAGAGAAGTGGCAGAGGCCTAAATTCATCAGGCGCAGGCAGAGGTCACAGGAGAGAAGGGGCATGTGGCAGTCGGAGTCGCAGCAAGAAGTCTGAGCTCCCAGTGTCAGCTAGCAGTCATGTCTCGACCAGCAACCCAGCAGCCGTGATTGATCGGTTCACTCAGTCATCCACTTCATCCCAAGTGACATCCGACACCCCCAGTCAACAGTCGGTGAGTTCCTCAGACTCCACTCTCAGTTGGCATGGCCCTCATGCTGCTGCTGCCACCTCCAGGCTCTTTCATTGTGCTGCTCTATGGTCTTCTCATGCTAATGCTATTACCTCAAGACTATCTAATTGTGCTGCTCTATGGTCTCCTCATGCTAATGCTACCACCTCCAGGCTCTGTCATTGTGCTGCTCTATGGTCTCCTCATGCTAATGCTACCACCTCCACGCTCAGTCATTCTGCCACCATATGGTCTTCTCATGCTGATGCTACCACCTCCAGGCACTGTCATTGTGCTGCCATATGGTCTCCTCATGTTGATGCTGCCACCTCCAGGCTGTCTAATTGTGCTGCTCTATTGTCTCCTCATGCTGATGCTGCCATCCCCAGGCTCTCTCATTGTGCTGCTCTATGGTCTCCTCATGCTGATACTGCAACCTCCACGCTCTGTCATTGTGCCACATATGGTCTCCTCATGTTGATACTACCACCTCCAGGCATTGTCATTGTGCCACCATATGGTCTGCTCATGCTGATGCTGCAATGTCCAGGCTCTCTCCTTGTGCTGCTCTATGGTCTTCTTATGCTGATGCTACCAACTCCATGCTCTCTCATTGTGCTGCCATTGATACTGCAAAACATAATTAAGGTGCTGGTTCCCAATTTCAGAAATTCCTCTGCATTAGACCGCAAGTAAGTATTGAGGATATGCATTAGCTAAAACTTAACTTAACCAACTTAAAACCATGGGAAATGGCAGTGTTTTTAGGTGGAAATAGGGAGAGGTTCCTGTGTGGGGCTGCCCTTTTTAGGACAAGTAACACTTGCCAATAAGGGAATTAATAGTGCAAGAGTAGGGCCTTACAGGGGAAGTTTTTACCCACACCTGTTACAATGGACCATATGTTTCTCCCTTCCACCTTTTAGAGGTCTTTGCATCGCATAAATACTTGGTGGTATTGGTGGCACATGGTGTTTTTTGCACATCTTTCTTTTTGTTAGATTTAAAAAAAAAAAATTGGGTCCATATATTTTATCCTAAGAAAAGTTAAGTTTTAGCTAATACATATCCTCAATACTTACTTGTGCACACCAATACTTTGACAAAAAAGACCGTTTTCTTCTGCCTACCTGCATCAGCTACTATTCTGATTCTTCCACCTGCCTGATGCCACACATCTGATGCCAAGTTCTCTTTCTTTCACCCACCTTTGTCACTGGGTACTGGTATTAACACCCACCACCCCACTCTACCAAAGTGTACCAATGTGCACGGCAGCGCCAACGTGGGGAGTTGTAACTGTGATCAGGGACAATACATGTCCTTTACGGCCCACTGGGTGAATGTGTTTCCTGCACAGTCACAACAGCAACTTGGACAGGTTACACCACTTCCTCCTCCATGCTCTAAGGCTGTTGGTCCTGTGACAGTGTGCGACTCCGCCACCTCATCCTCCACCAAGTCCCATAGTCACCCCAAGGAGAACTCATCTTTCCACGAAAAATGGAGAGACTGACCTTTGTAAGGTGAATAAGGCATGGATCAGCCAGGATTTCCACCCACCAATGCCTGATGCATCAGAGTTGATTGATCATGGTGCCACACCAACACTTCACAAATATGGATAGTGCCAAACAGATTTAAGGAGCTGCTCCCCAGTTACAAACATTCCTCCGCATGAGACCTTTTTTCACCCACCTTTGTCACTGGTTACTGGTATTGCCACCCACCGCACTACTCTGTCACCGGGTCACTTTCAGGACTCCTGATACTGCTGCTGCCACCTCCAGGCTGTCTCATTCCGCCACTATATGGTCTCCTCTTCACCACCTCCAGGCTGTGCCATTCAGCCACTGTAGGGTCTCCTCATGCTTCAGCCACCTCCAGGCTGTACCATTCAGCCACTATATGTTCTACTCATGCTGCCACCAACTCCAGGCTGTGCCATTCAGCTACTATATGGTCTCCTCATGCTTCAGCCACCTCCAGGCTGTGCCATTCAGACACTATATGGTCTCTTCATGCTGCCGACAACTCCATGCTGTGCTATTCAGACACTATATGGTCTCCTCATGCTGATACTGATGCCACCTCCAGGCTCTGTCATTGTGCCGCCATGTGACATGTCACTCCTTGTTAGATTTGGTCTTTTGTAACCACACGCCGGGGCCCGGGACATTCAAACTTGGGAGTGTAATCTTAACTTTCAAAATCTTCAATTTCATTTTTAAAATTAATCTATTAATCTTAGGGATTGTGAAGCCCTATTGTCTACTCATGCTGCCGTCTGCTCCAGGCTGTGCCATTCAGCCACTATATGGTTTACTGATGCTGCTGGGCCTGGGACATTACCTAAAAATATTTTATGGTAGCACTAGCTACCATAAATCTTCAATTTTAATTTTAAAATTCATCTTTTAATCTTAAAAAGAGAAAAAGGAACACAATAGCACCCCTGGTGAAGTACGTTAGGCACAGGTAGGGAGATGCTTGTAATAACACTCACCCTGTGGTGTTGTGCTCAGAGCACAACATCTGATATCACATGTATCATAGAGTGGGATCCTGCAGCTTTATTCCCCCGATCCCAGGCAGCGTCTGGTCCGGTAATAGTATAGGCAGCCGAAGAAACAAAAATGGAACTTATTCCAAGCGCCAGATCCCTTGAGGTAGTCAGTCTTGCTGGAGTAATCCGGCTCGGAGCCCGCTGATTAGGAGAAAGAGGCTGAGAGCGGCTCCGGGCTGACTCGCCATGTTTGGCACCTGCTTCCAGAAGTAGGTGTCGAACATGGCGAGTCGGTTTTGTTTCTTCTGCTGCCTATTGTTAGGATTCGGCAGGCTGGATGTGGATCCTCTGTGTCAGCGAGGGATTGGCGTGGACCGTACCGGCGGACCGGTTCTAAGCTGCTACTGGTATTCACCAGAGCCCGCCGCAAAGCGGGATGGTCTTGCTGCGGCGGTAGCTACCAGGTCGTAACCACCGGTAACGGCTCAACCTCGCTGACTGCTGAGAAGGCGTGGGACAGAAGGACTAGACAGAGGCGAGGTCAGACGTAGCAGAAGGTCAGGGCAGGCGGCAAGGTTCGTAGTCAATGGTAACGGCAGAAGGTCTGGAAACACTGGTATGGCAATCACAGGAAACGCTTTCACTAGGCACAAGGGCAACATCTCCAAGTGTAGGGAGCATTGGGACAAGAAACCACGGCATAGTTTAGAGTCCCCATCAAATTTGTCCGGCAGGGACAAGCGGAGGCTGGAAGCGGCCACTCGCTGCGGAGGAAGTGCAGGAGCTGGCGGAGGAGATGGTTGCTGTAGCTGTGATAAAAGCTGTTGTAGCATAACAGTCAGTTGAGACAGCTGATGACCTTGTTGCGCTATCTGTTGCGACTGCTGGGCGACCACCGTGGTAAGGTCAGCAACAACTGGCAGCGGGACCTCAGCGGGATCCATGGCCAGATCTACTGTCAGGATCCGGGTACTGAGAGGACACTGGTGGTGGATCCTCTGTGTCAGTGGGGTGATGACGTGGGCCGTACCAGGGGAACGGAGTCTAAGGGGTTACTGGTGTTCACCAGAGCCCACCGCAAAGCGGGATGGACTTGCTGCGGCAGGTAACCCCCAGGTCATTCCACCCGATAGCGACTCAACCCCGACTGACGGCTGAGATAGGCGCGGTACAAGGGATTAGGCAAGAGCAAGGTCGGACGTAGCAGAAGGTCAGGGCAGGCAGCAAGGATCGTAGTCAGGGGCAACGGCAGGAGGTCTGGAACACTGGCTTGGGACATACAAGGAACACTTTCACTGGCACAATGGCAACAAGATCCGGCAAAGCAGGGAAGGGGAAGTGAGGTTATAAAGGCGTGGAGCAGGTGGGAGCTAATTACACTGAAAGGGCCAGTGCACCACTAGTTACCACCAATTAGTGGTGCACTGGCCCTTTCAGTGTAATTAGCTCCCACCTGCTCCACGCCTTTATAACCTCACTTCCCCTTCCCTGCTTTGCCGGATCTTGTTGCCATTGTGCCAGTGAAAGCGTTCCTTGTATGTCCCAAGCCAGTGTTCCAGACCTCCTGCCGTTGCCCCTGACTACGATCCTTGCTGCCTGCCCTGACCTTCTGCTACGTCCGACCTTGCTCTTGCCTAATCCCTTGTACCGCGCCTATCTCAGCCGTCAGTCGGGGTTGAGTTGCTATCGGGTGGAACGACCTGGGGGTTACTTGCCGCAGCAAGTCCATCCCGCTTTGCGGAGGGCTCTGGTGAATACCAATAACCCCTTAGACTCCGTTCCCCTGGTACGGCCCACGTCATCACCCCACTGACACAGAGGATCCACCACCAGTGTCCTCTCAGTACCCGGATCCTGACACTCATCTTTTAATCTTAGGGATTGTGAAGCCCTATTTTCTACTTATGCTGCCGCCAGCTCCAGGCTGTGTCATTGTGCCACCATATGGTCTCCTAATGCTGTTGGCACCTTAAATTAAACTTTTAAAATTTTTATATATCTAAAACCTTCAATTTAAAATTTCAAAAATATCTTTAATCCTCTCTATTGTGAGGCCCTATGGTCTTGTCAGGCTGTTGCCACCCCCAGACTGAGTCATTCTGTCACTATATGGTCTCCTCGTGCTGCCGCTAATTCCAGGCTGTGTCATTCTGCCAGATTATGGTCTACTCATGCTGCTGCCACCTCTAGGTTCAGTCATTGTGCCGCCATGTAACTCCTTGTTAGATTGGGTTTGTGGTCATACAGTATTAGTTCAAAGTAAACACTGGGACATTAAACTTGGGAATCTAATATAAATCTTAAATTTAAAAAAATCGATGTAATATTTTCAAGACTGAGGCCCTACGGTCGTCTACATCATATTACCTGTGGAATTATCACAAGAATCCAATGAAACAGCTTGGAGCGATAACAATGAGCCATAACTGATTAAATGGAACATTTGCACTTTCATAGTCAGCGGAGGCGCTGAGAGGCATGGGCTGGAACAGGTGGTATCTCACCAGCTCAATGCTCACCAGAATGGGTACTTAAAAAATGTAAATAAATTAATATTTAATTAAATTAAAATTACATTAAAAAAATTTGACACCATATTGTCTCCCTGCTGCCACATCGGCGCTCTGCGTCAGTGATTCTAATAGCGATGCCTGTAATCTGCATGTCATACTGAATAAAAGTATTATTTCACTAACACAGCACACTTCCTATGCGTGTTAGGACAAGGCAAAATGCTCTACACCCCTATTGAGGCTCTCTGTAGACCAGAAATAGACATTTTTAATAATGATTCGCCACAAATAAATTCGGTCCGAAAGGAATTTTTTCGGAATATTTGGCAAATTGGCCAAATCGAATTTTTCAAAAGTTCATTCATCTCTAATCTTAATCCTTTGGATAGGGGATAAGATGTATAATGCACAGAAAGAAATGATGATGGCACTCACCATGAGCAGGGTGACGACTGTTAAGATGTATGATTGCAGAGGTTACGCCGCTGGGGATCCCTCCTATCTCGGTGCAGCCCCCGGCGTTCTTTGTCGGGCGCTGCCTCCTAGGTGGGGCCACCCCCCCCCCCTAGTGACGTCACACCCCCTCCATTCATGTCTATGCGAGGGGGCGTGACGGCCATCGGGTGGTTCAGATGCTGGCCACGTTTCTTACAGAGGGCAGAGCAGCGCATCCTTCAAGTGGGCACCCTAGGCGGCTGCCTATTTTGCCTATAGGCAGAGCCGGCCCTGTTTGTAATATACATTGGTTATAAAATGTGTATATTTTTGGGTGAAAAAATTCTGTCCCTGTGTGTCTCTGTGAGGAAATCAAATACACCACACACAGGATACACCCAACTAATGTGCTTTTCTTATCCCTCATGAGGTCTTGTCACAACCGCATTTGTGTGGCACAGGGCACAATGAAAGACATGTAAAAGCTTTTGTAATGAAAGACAATTTCCAATCCTCAAGAGTAAAAAAGGCTCCGGGATTATAAATGTATGATGGTCTTTGACACTTAAAGGGGTCTGTTAGGAGTTTTGAACCATCAAAACTGTTGACAGTCTTATCTAGAAGTCAGGGGAGTAAGTAAAACCATACCTGATGTCTTGGTCATGCTATTTCCATTCTTGAAAGAAACATTATTAAATTCCCTGGCTGCCACCATAGAAAGTATCCAAGAGCTGGACTCTTCTAGAGCTGCCAATCATAGTTGAGAGGAGGGGCCAAAAAACTGTCAATACAGGGCACCTAACCTGAAAAGCGCTCCCCCAAGTGACTTCCCGTGGTGGCGGCCAAATAATTGAATGTTTTTCTCAGTCATCCATCAGGTATAGTTCCATTCCTTTCCCCATCACCTGTATAGGGCTGTCACAAAAAAAAATACTCCCTTCAACACAAGACTGAATAGAGTTTTAATAGTGCCACTCTTTTATTCTTTTTTCTTACTTTGATGTTTAATATAATGCTATTTATTTTAGTTAAAAGGCATCATCATTGCAAAACTGATATTTAGTTTATCCCATCAAGAATAATTGAACTGGCTAACATGGTATCAAACCTTTTATTCTTTTGAATCGTGTTCCTGTAATGCAAATAATCTTTATCTCTTTAGTAAATATTTAAATACCTGAGCCTGAGATTCCCCGACAGTTTGTGGTCAAGGTAAAAAAAAAACATACATTTGTGGCTATGGAGGCGTAATTTAAAGCCCATGAACTCAAATGCAAAATCCCTTGATGGCAAATATCAGGGGACATTTGAGTTTTACACGACCTGTTCTGGTGACCGCAGGAATTACTAGAAGAGGTATACAAAGGAATTACTAGAAGAGGTATACACAGGAATTACTAGAAGAGGTATGCCAACGCACTCATGTTTTGGTGCAGGAAAGGAAGAACATTCGGCACTGAACCCAAATAGTTAACTGCGATCCTCACTCCTCTGCTAAAGTCAGAACACCACTTGCAATAGTTAGCAGATGAAAATAGAGGTACAAAAAAAATAGAGAAACATAGCCGCACATCCAAGGGCATAGCTATAGAGGTGTAGTAGCCATGGGGTGTTAGGAGAAGTACCTCATCACTTCATGACAACAGGACACCGTTAACAGGGGGTTAATGAACATACCGACATCAGGTTAAGGATAACTGTCTTTACTGAGCTCGGTGCAGATGATATTACAGTTGGCTGTGCGTGAAAGGATCCAGCGTAACCCTTGGGAGCCTTGTTGCCTTGCTGGGACTTGTGGTACTTTCCCCAAACGGATTAATACTGACTTGAAGGACGGGTAGAAGAATCCTGGTAGGTAGGGTTCTGTCAAGGTACTAAAGCCTTCTCCGCCAGGGCATGAACTTCCACTGTATGGGTCATGCTTGCAGAATGACCAGATTAACAAATGTGAGCTAGGCCTTCCCTAGAGGCTTCTACACACAGCACACCTTAACCACACTATTGCTCAGCAGGCCTGGACTAGAACTGGGTGACTCCTCCCCATACTACACTATATAGGGGAGACTTTAGGGCAGGGGTCCTCAAACTACGGCCCGCGGGCCACATGCGGCCCGCCAAGGAAATTTATCCGGCCCGCCGCTGCCTGGGACATGCCTGTGTCCCGAAAGATGTTTTCGGGACACAGGGATGCGCTCTCGGAGACCCCGCGTTTACTTTAAAAACGCAGAGGCCGCCGGGAAGGTGGAGCACGCAGGGACGTCACTGACGCCGTGCGTGCGCCCATAGCAACGGAACGTGAAGGAGCGGGGCAGCGATGAGGACGTGCGCTTGCCAGCTAGGTAAGTGTTACCAGCGGCACGTCAGCTTCGGTGCTCCGACCACCGCTCCTTCGGTCCCGGGACTTACTGCTATGTCCGGACGGGAGGAGCAGTGGTCGGAGCACTGAAGTGGGGCAGAACACAGGCATACAGCCTCCAGCCATACACTGTATGGCTGGAGGCTGTATGTCTGTGGGGGGAACATACTGCACCTAATGTGGGGAGAACTATAATGCACCTAATGTGGGGAGCTATACTGCACCTAATTTGGGGGATCTATACTGCACCTAATGTGGGGGAACATGCTACACCTAATGTGGGGGAACTATACTGCACCTAATGTGGGAGATCTATACTGCACCTAATTTGGGGGATCTATACTGCACCTAATGTGGGGGAACATTATACTGCACGTAATGTGGGGGAACTGTACTGCACGTAATGTGGGGGAACTGTACTGCACCTAATTTGGGGGAACATTGTACTGCACCTAATGTGGGGGAATTGTACTGCATCTAATGTGTGGGAATTGTACTGCATCTAATGTGGGGGAACTATACTGCACCTAATGTGGGAGATCTATACTGCACCTAATTTGGGGGATCTATACTGCACCTAATGTGGGGGAACATTATGCTGCACGTAATGTGGGGGAACATTGTACTGCACCTAATGTGGGGGAACATTGTACTGCACCTAATGTGGGGGAATTGTACTGCACCTAATGTGGGGGAATTGTACTGCCAACCTAATGTGGGGGAATTGTACTGCACCTAATGTGGGGGAATTGTACTGCCAACCCTAATGTGGGGGAATTGTACTGCCAACCCTAATGTGGGGGAACTGTACTGCCAACCCTAATGTGGGGGGGATCTATATTGCCAACCTAATGTGGGGGGAACTGTGCTGCGTACTTAAAGTGGTAGTCCACTAATAAGATATATAAGTGTGCATAGGAATTTGTTCATGTTTTGTTATCTATAGTCCGGCCCTCCAACGGTCTGAGGGACCATGAACTGGCCCCCCGTTTAAAAAGTTTGAGGACCCCTGCTTTAGGGGTTCCCATTGGCAGGCAGGGTCACATGGGGTTCACTGCCCTCTCTTAAGGGGACAGTAACACATGCATAACATATATACAGATAACAACAATAAAATTAATTAGAAAAATATATGACTTCTCACCAAAGTGCAAACATAATCAACAGTACAATAAGTCCTTTGATTGGCCCAAGACCTTGTGCTGCAAAGCTGCCCAAAGCAGTCTGAAGCCACAGGACAGCCACTGGAGCTGGGACACCACAGAGGTAGTAGAGGTAGCAGTCGCACCGGGCCCTGGTGCCTAAGGGGGCTCCAAAGCATATCTGTCCCATAATAATTGTACAATAATTGGCATATGGGGCCCTGCGCACATCCTCTGTGCACATCCACCATTTGAATTTTGATTTACTTGCTTCTAAGCATAATTGCAAAAACTAACAGGTTGTTAATA
Organism: Hyla sarda; assembly: GCF_029499605.1. Lineage (NCBI taxonomy): Eukaryota > Metazoa > Chordata > Amphibia > Anura > Hylidae > Hyla > Hyla sarda. The sequence continues at coordinate 74,422,432 of NC_079194.1, read as the reverse complement.
TACATTTTGATCAAAAAGTACAAGCCCACTCGCCACGTCAAGGCTGAGTAGCAAGTAGATCAAAATACAAATAGTGGATGTGCGGCTATGTTTCTGTTTCTCTATTTTTGTGAAACTAGAGGTGCTTAGCCAAATATTGCACATACCGCTTGGCATAAACATGAGAACAGAAATGTAACAATGTCACCTTGTGTACGGACCACCATTATTTAGAACAACATCATTAAACAAGATGTGATGTATGGCATACAAATGAAGGAGGCGAGGGCGCCAATAACATTCACAGGTGCGACAGCTGTTTCATAAGCATGTGTGTACTTCGTCAGTCAGTCAACGCAGCACAAGGGACCTTTGAAAATGTGAGGAGAAAAAAATACATGATTGATATTGCTGTAACACAAATTACAGTAGTTTTTGAATATGTCCCCAATTATGTCACTAATATACTTTTATGGGCAAAAAAACATATAGCGCATTCAGAACTTTTCATACACAAACATACGAACAAATGTACAGGGGACAAAAACAGGTTCAAACTGACATGCATTTGGCAACTTTTATATAATGGAAATCTATTTTTTAACATTAGAATTCCGCAGCATTTAGCAGCCTCCCATTATTTTCAATAGGATTCTGCTGCACTATTCACCCTCTTCGCACCATTTACATTCTGCTGTGGAAGCTTAAAGGGGTATTTGGGTACCAGAAAATTGTATTTTTTAAAGAATGTTTTTGCATGATTCACCCTTGACAGGAAGTTGTGTAGTTCTTTTATTTGTGGTGTTGTATTGTCTCAGCAGCTCCCCAGCAGCTCCCTCCTGAGACAACGCACCATCCTCTGCTGTCTCAGAAGGCTTGGCTAGATCTGGTCTCTAAGCTCAAGCCCTGTCCCCGGAAGTAATGTCACCACCTCTGATAAGTCCCTACAGCCTACATCACCATCTCCCTGGTATATACACATATACATGTGGTGTCCCTGTCTAAAGTCTCCTCAGCCAGAGTCCCTCCATTTCCATAGGGCTCTCCTGCAGGGCTTGCCCCTGGTCACCTCATATAAATTGTGTGTATGTATTTATGTATAGGAAATATAAATGTATAGGACCTTACTGGGTCATGTGATGTACCCAGAGTTCACTGGGTTCAGGACTTACAGGTTTGCTGACCAATGAGCTTAGTCCAGCCCCCTATTATATAAAGGGCTGTAGTCTGTAAATTCTCTCTCTTAGTTCCGGACTATAAAGCAAGCACAATCCGCAAATCAGCATATCTACATTCAATTCATCTAGGCCAAGGCCTGAAAGAACCAGCAGCCACTAAAACCGTGAGTTATCAAGCTCAACCTATCAAATCCTGTGTGACTACTACCAGCTAAAAATCTTATAATTAGTAGCACAGTGGCCTGCATAAAACAGCTCATTATTTCAAGTCCCAGCAGAGCCTGTGAGGAACCTGCATCCCGGTTCTCTCTGAAAGACTGCATAATTGTAAAGACTGTTGCATATCAGTTAAAGTAAAGTTTTCCGGTTACTTCATAAAACCTGCTGTGGACATTCCGTTTATCCCTGCCGTTTGTGGGCCGGTTGGCGGCAGGAACATTACTATTAAGCAAACCTCACCCTGGCGTCACGACAACTATGGGTCAATACCACGAGACCCTTCATTCACCATTGCAACACCCCAGTCACCACATACATGTACCTGTAAATCATTATTGGGATATTTAGAAAGAATAAGGTTTGTGTACAACATGCTGCAGAGGAGCAACAAATTATGTTGAAAGTCCCATACAAGTATTAATGTTTTCCCAAAAAATTTTTATTAAGCAGGACATACTAGGACATATTAAATAAAATAACTGAGTCACCATTATCTGCCATGCAGTATTTTCTTGCAACTGTGCAATGGCTCATTGTTCCTGCCAGGTCAACTTATGTTTTCCCTTTTGGGACGATTGCTCCTGTGATTTTAAAAGAACAAGTTAAAGAAAATGTTGGTTCCATGCTATTTCATTATATAACACATCATTGTTATATAAAAAAATTAAGAAAAAAGCCAGCTCACACCGTAAATTTGTGCCTGGATCATCCCCCAAGGATTACAGTATATAAAAATGTTTAATCATATGCAGCTATCCTATGCATTAGAAGATCCAAGGAAAACGCTTACTCGCATATAGCAGAATAAAAACACAGTGGGGGAGATTTATCAAAACCTGTGCAGAGGAAGAGTGGTGCAGTTGCCCATAGCAACCAATCAGATCGCTTCTTTCATTTTCCACAGGCCTCTAAAGAGGCCTGTGGAAAATGAAAGAAGCGATCTGATTGGTTGCTATGGGCAACTGCACCACTCTTCCTCTGCACAGGTTTTGATAAATCTCCCCCAGTAAGATTGATTATACCAAAAGAAACCAGAAAATGGCTAACAGCCACAGCTGGTCCACATTACATATAACCACCAACAAAATAGAACCAGACTGTGTTAAATATACAAATTCAATTTATTAACACATATGCAAAAAATATATGACATACATTTAAAAATGGAAGGAATAATATACGGCACTAGGGTCACAACCGCAGAAGATTGGAGACGGCAGGATGGAGGTCAATACATGGAATACATAGTATGCAGGGAAAATGAGCACAGTATCTTAGTAATACAAAACATGTGGGACTGGTGACCAAAGGTAGTCAAAGAATAAATAATGTTACATTTCAAGAAGTGAAATCAATATACCACAAAAGTAATGATATAACCTGTGAAAAAAGATGGAAAAGCTAACAGATGTTAGACAAACCACATAAAAGGTCCTCCTGCCATGCAGACACACACCTGCCAGCTCCTACCCCAACGTACGTTTCGCCTGTGCTTCGTCAGGGGGCGTGTAAGATTGATGCGTTTCGTGCTGCCATATCCATTATTCATAGTCTTCCTTATGGGTACGACTGTAGGTTTTGCATAGCACATGAGTTGAAGATGGAGTCTGCATCCACACATTCTAGCAATATCTACAGACAAGCCTGGAGTTCACCTTCCTTTTTCAAGTTAAGAAAAGCCTTGAGTTTAGGCTTTCAAGTTACTCCAGTCTCTGCTTTGCATCCCACCATCAAGCACACGCACACCCCACCTTGCACTAACCAGGAGACATTCACACAGGGAGCACTGATACATGTTAATGGTAACTGCCCAAAAACTGCAGTACAGCCAAAATAGCTGATGTCTCCAAAAACTTGCAACAAGTGTAGCCTAAAAGTAGCTTTTCCCTTGTTGATTTGCTGAGTGCCCTTCTGCTGGATGTTACAGGGACCACTGAGGGGGCTTTCTGACTCTACATCTTGGACATTTGTGACAGGGATATCTATCCGTATCATCCCTTCAGACCTGAGTGAGTGGTCCAACCTTGGACCTGCTGTATTTATTCATCATTGCACGTTTTCCCTTGTACATATTTATAATTCTATCTTCCACTAATGCAAGATTTGTCTTATATTTTGACACCTTCCTATGTTATCCCCTGATGAATCTCAAACATTATGTAGGGGGAAACACGTCAGGATTATACAAAACAGAGGGCAATATCAGCTACCCTAATCTCAGCTACTGTAACCCTGATATATTGATTGATTTTGGAAATCAATATATTAAGTAACAGCCCTGATTTTTTGAAAGTTTTTTCAATTCACCTAAATTAATTTTGGTTTTGATTTTTGCATTTGCATGGACACTGTGCCTATTTCTACTTACATGTTGAATAAAGGTTATGTGTTATGTGGGTCTCTCTTCTTCCAGTAATAATTACTCTACTAAATAAAGCTCTCACGTGTGTAACTTTGATGTATGCAGTGTATACCATACAGTTTTATATGGTCTTAATAGGTAAAAACCACTTATTTAGCATATATGGAGTCAATCTAAATCTATAGCTGCGTTTACCACATACACTGGGAAAAACAGTTGTATATCCTCCAAACATAAACAACTCATATTGTGTTTAAAGGGGTTATCCGGGATTAAAAAGAACATAGTTGCTTCTACCCAAAAACAGTGCAACAGGTCCTCAAGTTGTGTGGTATCACTACTCAGCCTCATTCAGCTGCAATACCTCTCTAAGACTGAGGACAAGAGTGGCACTCTTTCTTGAAGAAAGCAACTATGCTTTTTTTTATTTTTTTTATCCTGGATAATCCTTTAAGATATCCAAAAGTAGTCACCCATATATTTATTGTAAATTTGCATGGTGCATTTCTTTTAAGATACTATATTCACTTATATATGATATGTATATAAACTGTATGTATATAAACTGTAACTCTAGCTAGTATACTCTATATATTCTTTATATACTCATAATAATAATAATAATAATCTTATTTGCAATATCCATCTCTGGAACTGTATATTCTATTAAATGTACTCGCTAATTTAGCACTACCAATTATGTCCTGTAGATGTCGCTCTGTTCTCTAGTTCCACAGTTGTAAACTTTTACTGCTCTAGCTCCTGTTTCCGGTCTACCTTCTGCGGTTGCTTGGTTACCGTGACGCTGCCGGAAGTTGTGGTTCTGGAGTGCGGCTCCTTACAGTTCTGCGGGAATGCCGTAAATCATAAACGAAATGGAGGAGAACAAGATACGGACGGAGCTGGAGAATTACAGGAGCATTCGAGTGGTGGGCAAAGGAAGCTACGGGGAAGTCAGCCTGGTCACCCACCGGGCGGAGGGGAAGCAGGTGAGACACGTGTACAGCCTTATAGCCATACAATGATACACTGTATAGTGCTGCAGAGCATAGTGTACAGCCTTATAGCCATACAATGATACTGTATAGTGCTGCAGAGCATAGTGTACAGCCTTATAGCCATACGACACTGTATAGTGCTGCAGAGCATAGTGTACAGCCTTATAGCCATACAATGATACACTGTATAGTGCTGCAGAACATAGTGTACAGCCTTATAGCCATACAATTATACACTGTATAGTGCTGCAGAGCATAGTGTACAGCCTTATAGCCATACAATGATACTGTATAGTGCTGCAGAGCATAGTGTACAGCCTTATAGCCATACAATGACACTGTATAGTGCTGCAGAGCATAGTGTACAGCCTTATAGCCATACAATGACACTGTATAGTGCTGCAGAACATAGTGTACAGCCTTATAGCCATACAATGATACACTGTATAGTGCTGCAGAGCATAGTGTACAGCCTTATAGCCATACAATGATACTGTATAGTGCTGCAGAGCATAGTGTACAGCCTTATAGCCATACAATGACACTGTATAGTGCTGCAGAGCATAGTGTACATCCTTATAGCCATACAATGATACACTGTATAGTGCTGCAGAACATAGTGTACAGCCTTATAGCCATACAATGATACACTGTATAGTGCTGCAGAGCATAGTGTACAGCCTAATAGCCATACAATGATACACTGTATAGTGCTGCATAGCATAGTGTACAGCCTTATAGCCATACAATGATACACTGTATAGTGCTGCAGAACATAGTGTACAGCCTTATAGCCATACAATTATACACTGTATAGTGCTGCAGAGCATAGTGTACAGCCTTATAGCCATACAATGACACACTGTATAGTGCTGCAGAGCATAGTGTACAGCCTTATAGCCATACAATGATACTGTATAGTGCTGCAGAGCATAGTGTACAGCCTTATAGCCATACGACACTGTATAGTGCTGCAGAGCATAGTGTACAGCCTTATAGCCATACAATGATACACTGTATAGTAGGGGTGTGAATCGCCAAGAATTTGGCGATTCGATTCGAATCGCGATACCAGTGTGGCGATTCGATATATCGCGATATATCGCGATACCGTCTAGGTGACGATACATCGCGATATATCGCCCACCTGGGAGCATTCATAGATCCCAATAGACGCCGCTGTCAGCTTTGACAGCGGCGATCTAGTACTCCGGTGCTGCAAAATAAAATAAAACACACTTTTCTTACCTGCCAACGAGCCCCCCGAGCTCCGGTACAGGCGTTTGGTCCCCGGGCTGTATTCTTCTTACTTCCTGTTAGTCCGGCACGTCACATGGAGCTTCAGCCTATCACCAGCGGAGGCGGGACATCGCTGCGGCTGGTGATAGGCTGAAGCTCCATGTGACGTGCCGGACTAACAGGAAGTAAGAAGAATACAGCCCGGGGACCCAACACCTGTACCGGAGCTCCGCGGGCTCGTTGGCAGGTAAGAAAAGTGCGTTTTATTAAAAATTCCACATCCCTAAAAGAATCGATTCAAAAATATTTTGAATCGATTCTGTATCGGCAAATGAAAAATCGCGATTATCGCGAGAATCGATTTTTTCTTACATCCCTACTGTATAGTGCTGCAGAACATAGTGTACAGCCTTATAGCCATACAATTATACACTGTATAGTGCTGCAGAGCATAGCGTACAGCCTTATAGCCATACAATGATACACTGTATAGTGCTGCAGAGCATAGTGTACAGCCTTATAGCCATACAATGATACTGTATAGTGCTGCAGAGCATAGTGTACAGCCTTATAGCCATACAATGACACTGTATAGTGCTGCAGAGCATAGTGTACATCCTTATAGCCATACAATTATACACTGTATAGTGCTGCAGAGCATAGTGTACAGCCTAATAGCCATACAATGATACACTGTATAGTGCTGCATAGCATAGTGTACAGCCTTATAGCCATACAATGATACACTGTATAGTGCTGCAGAACATAGTGTACAGCCTTATAGCCATACAATTATACACTGTATAGTGCTGCAGAACATAGTGTACAGCCTTATAGCCATACAATGACACTGTATAGTGCTGCAGAGCATAGTGTACAGCCTTATAGCCATACAATGATACACTGTATAGTGCTGCAGAGCATAGTGTACAGCCTTATAGCCATACAATGACACTGTATAGTGCTGCAGAGCATAGTGTACAGCCTTATAGCCATACAATGATACACTGTATAGTGCTGCAGAACATAGTGTACAGCCTTATAGCCATACAATGATACACTGTATAGTGCTGCAGAACATAGTGTACAGCCTTATAGCCATGCAATGATACACTGTATAGTGCTGCAGAACATAGTGTACAGCCTTATAGCCATACAATGACACTGTATAGTGCTGCAGAGCATAGTGTACAGCCTTATAGCCATACAATGACACTGTATAGTGCTGCAGAGCATAGTGTATAGCCTTATAGCCATACAATGACACTGTATAGTGCTGCAGAGCATAGTGTACAGCCTTATAGCCATACAATGACACACTGTATAGTGCTGCAGAGCATAGTGTACAGCCTTATAGCCATACAATGATACACTTTATAGTGCTGCAGAGCATAGTGTACAGCCTTATAGCCATACAATGATACACTGTATAGTGCTGCAGAGCATAGTGTATAGCCTTATAGCCATACAATGACACTGTATAGTGCTGCAGAGCATAGTGTACAGCCTTATAGCCATACAATGACACTGTATAGTGCTGCAGAACATAGTGTACAGCCTTATAGCCATACGACACTGTATAGTGCTGCAGAGCATAGTGTACAGCCTTATAGCCATACAATGATACACTTTATAGTGCTGCAGAGCATAGTGTACAGCCTTATAGCCATACAATGACACAGTGTATAGTGCTGCAGAGCATAGTGTACAGCCTTATAGCCATACAATGACACTGTATAGTGCTGCAGAGCATAGTGTACAGCCTTATAGCCATACAATGATACACTGTATAGTGCTGCAGAGCATAGTGTACAGCCTTATAGCCATACAATGACACTGTATAGTGCTGCAGAGCATAGTGTACAGCCTTATAGCCATACAATGATACACTGTATAGTGCTGCAGAACATAGTGTACAGCCTTATAGCCATACAATGATACACTGTATAGTGCTGCAGAACATAGTGTACAGCCTTATAGCCATACAATGATACACTGTATAGTGCTGCAGAACATAGTGTACAGCCTTATAGCCATACAATGACACTGTATAGTGCTGCAGAGCATAGTGTACAGCCTTATAGCCATACAATGACACTGTATAGTGCTGCAGAGCATAGTGTATAGCCTTATAGCCATACAATGACACTGTATAGTGCTGCAGAGCATAGTGTACAGCCTTATAGCCATACAATGACACACTGTATAGTGCTGCAGAGCATAGTGTACAGCCTTATAGCCATACAATTATACACTGTATAGTGCTGCAGAGCATAGTGTACAGCCTTATAGCCATACAATGATACACTGTATAGTGCTGCAGAACATAGTGTACAGCCTTATAGCCATACAATGATACACTGTATAGTGCTGCAGAGCATAGTGTTCAGCCTTATAGCCATACAATGACACTGTATAGTGCTGCAGAGCATAGTGTACAGCCTTATAGCCATACAATGACACTGTATAGTGCTGCAGAACATAGTGTACAGCCTTATAGCCATACAATGACACTGTATAGTGCTGCAGAACATAGTGTACAGCCTTATAGCCATACAATGATACACTGTATAGTGCTGCAGAACATAGTGTACAGCCTTATAGCCATACAATGATACACTGTATAGTGCTGCAGAGCATAGTGTACAGCCTAATAGCCATACAATGATACACTGTATAGTGCTGCAGAACATAGTGTACAGCCTTATAGCCATACAATGATACACTGTATAGTGCTGCAGAACATAGTGTACAGCCTTATAGCCATACAATTATACACTGTATAGTGCTGCAGAGCATAGTGTACAGCCTTATAGCCATACAATGACACACTGTATAGTGCTGCAGAGCATACTGTACAGCCTTATAGCCATACAATGACACTGTATAGTGCTGCAGAGCATAGTGTACAGCCTTATAGCCATACAATGACACTGTATAGTGCTGCAGAACATAGTGTACAGCCTTATAGCCATACAATGATACACTTTATAGTGCTGCAGAGCATAGTGTACAGCCTTATAGCCATACAATGATACACTGTATAGTGCTGCAGAGCATAGTGTATAGCCTTATAGCCATACAATGACACTGTATAGTGCTGCAGAGCATAGTATACATCCTTATAGCCATACAATGACACTGTATAGTGCTGCAGAGCATAGTGTATAGCCTTATAGCCATACAATGACACTGTATAGTGCTGCAGAGCATAGTGTACAGCCTTATAGCCATACAATGACACACTGTATAGTGCTGCAGAGCATAGTGTACAGCCTTATAGCCATACAATGATACACTTTATAGTGCTGCAGAGCATAGTGTACAGCCTTATAGCCATACAATGATACACTGTATAGTGCTGCAGAGCATAGTGTATAGCCTTATAGCCATACAATGACACTGTATAGTGCTGCAGAGCATAGTGTACAGCCTTATAGCCATACAATGACACTGTATAGTGCTGCAGAGCATAGTGTATAGCCTTATAGCCATACAATGACACTGTATAGTGCTGCAGAGCATAGTGTACAGCCTTATAGCCATACAATGACACTGTATAGTGCTGCAGAGCATAGTGTACAGCCTTATAGCCATACAATGATACACTGTATAGTGCTGCAGAGCATAGTGTACAGCCTTATAGCCATACAATGATACACTGTATAGTGCTGCAGAACATAGTGTACAGCCTTATAGCCATACAATGACACACTGTATAGTGCTGCAGAGCATAGTGTACAGCCTTATAGCCATACAATGATACACTGTATAGTGCTGCAGAACATAGTGTACATCCTTATAGCCATACAATGATACACTGTATAGTGCTGCAGAACATAGTGTACAGCCTTATAGCCATACAATGATACACTGTATAGTGCTGCAGAGCATAGTGTACAGCCTTATAGCCATACAATGACACTGTATAGTGCTGCAGAGCATAGTGTACAGCCTTATAGCCATACAATGACACACTGTATAGTGCTGCAGAGCATAGTGTACAGCCTTATAGCCATACAATGATACACTGTATTGTGCTGCAGAGCATAGTGTACAGCCTAATAGCCATACAATGATACACTGTATAGTGCTGCAGAACATAGTGTACAGCCTTATAGCCATACAATTATACACTGTATAGTGCTGCAGAGCATACTGTACAGCCTTATAGCCATACAATGATACACTGTATTGTGCTGCAGAGCATAGTGTACAGCCTAATAGCCATACAATGATACACTATATAGTGCTGCAGAACATAGTGTACAGCCTTATAGCCATACAATGATACACTGTATAGTGCTGCAGAACATAGTGTACAGCCTTATAGCCATACAATTATACACTGTATAGTGCTGCAGAGCATACTGTACAGCCTTATAGCCATACAATGATACACTGTATAGTGCTGCAGAGCATAGTGTACAGCCTTATAGCCATACAATGACACTGTATAGTGCTGCAGAGCATAGTGTACAGCCTTATAGCCATACAATGACACTGTATAGTGCTGCAGAGCATAGTGTATAGCCTTATAGCCATACAATGACACTGTATAGTGCTGCAGAGCATAGTGTACAGCCTTATAGCCATACAATGATACACTTTATAGTGCTGCAGAGCATAGTGTACAGCCTTATAGCCATACAATGATACACTGTATAGTGCTGCAGAGCATAGTGTATAGCCTTATAGCCATACAATGACACTGTATAGTGCTGCAGAGCATAGTGTACAGCCTTATAGCCATACAATGACACTGTATAGTGCTGCAGAGCATAGTGTACAGCCTTATAGCCATACAATGACACTGTATAGTGCTGCAGAGCATAGTGTACAGCCTTATAGCCATACAATGACACTGTATAGTGCTGCAGAGCATAGTGTACAGCCTTATAGCCATACAATGATACACTGTATAGTGCTGCAGAGCATAGTGTACAGCCTTATAGCCATACAATGACACTGTATAGTGCTGCAGAGCATAGTGTACAGCCTTATAGCCATACAATGACACACTGTATAGTGCTGCAGAGCATAGTGTACAGCCTTATAGCCATACAATGATACACTGTATAGTGCTGCAGAACATAGTGTACAGCCTTATAGCCATACAATGACACACTGTATAGTGCTGCAGAGCATAGTGTACAGCCTTATAGCCATACAATGATACACTGTATAGTGCTGCAGAGCATAGTGTACAGCCTTATAGCCATACAATGACACACTGTATAGTGCTGCAGAGCATAGTGTACAGCCTTATAGCCATACAATGATACACTGTATAGTGCTGCAGAACATAGTGTACAGCCTTATAGCCATACAATGATACACTGTATAGTGCTGCAGAACATAGTGTACAGCCTTATAGCCATACAATGATACACTGTATAGTGCTGCAGAGCATAGTGTATAGCCTTATAGCCATACAATGACACACTGTATAGTGCTGCAGAGCATAGTGTACAGCCTTATAGCCATACAATGACACTGTATAGTGCTGCAGAACATAGTGTACAGCCTTATAGCCATACAATGATACACTGTATAGTGCTGCAGAACATAGTGTACAGCCTTATAGCCATACAATGATACACTGTATAGTGCTGCAGAACATAGTGTACAGCCTTATAGCCATACAATGACACTGTATAGTGCTGCAGAACATAGTGTACAGCCTTATAGCCATACAATGACACAGTGTATAGTGTTGCAGAGCTCTACCGTCACATTGTATACTGTTCTCAATTGAATCATTTAGTACAGTGTTTCCCAACCAGTGTGCCTCCAGCTGTTGCAAAACTACAACTCCCAGCATGCCCGGACAGCCAAAGGCTGTCCGGGCATGCTAGGAGTTGTAGTTTTTCAACAGCTGGAGGCACACTGGTTGGGAAACACTGCTTAATATGTATGAACAGAGGCTGTTGCTTTGTTGCACATATTTAATATATATATATATATATATATATATATATATATATATTACATATCTTTTACTGTTCTACTGATAATACACAACTACATGCACAATACTGCACCCCCATGCGCACTGTATGGGCTGGTCAAGTCACCACAATGTGAGAGCGGGAGCAGAAAATATTTTAATGAAAGAGTAGTACAGGCTTGAAACTAACATCCAACCGATGTGGTAGGTAAATCCATAGTAAGTCTGTCCTGAGACAATAAGTAAAGAATATAGGGCGGACTAGATGGACCATCTGTTGTCATTGTGTAAGGAGGAGCAGGAGGTGATCTGTCACCTATAGTGAAGGTCGGGCCTTATGTTATCTATATACTGGTGTCCCCTGTCTGTGATGATAAAATGGAGAGAACTCTACAGAACAGGAAGCTCAGCTTATTAGTAAAGGTGATGGACAACTTAAATATCAGTTTTTCTTATTACTGTAAGAAGAAGTTTCTCCATAGGACTTTATTGCACAAGATGTTGCTCAGTTTCTCTTCTGTAACCTGTATGTTTCCACATCTAATGCAGTCTGCTCTGCCTGCTTCAAAGAAAGGAGTCCAAAAAATTGGAATACGCACCCCTAGTGTATTACGTTCATAAACAAGCAAAAGATAAAGTGCATGGAATTACACTTACCGAGTTGTATTGTGCTCAGGGCACAACACCTTGAAGGGCCTTCATATCACAATAAGACCTGCTGCTGTAGTTGGACCAGTGGAAGCTTTGTTATCCCCGTGGAATGAGCTTGTAAAGTAGAAGAAAATAGAACTTTGCACAGCGCTGGTCTTTTCATTCAATGTAGAGTCTCAGACATCGAGTCTTATTCTTTGGTTAGGTTTATTAGCACAAAACAACGCGTTTCCAGTCCGTAATGGACTCTTCATCAGGCAAGTGCATCAGATGCGGACAAAGAGTCCATTACAGACTGGAAACGCGTTTTATGCTAATAAACCTAACCAAAGAATAAGACTCGATGTCGGAGACTCTACATTGAATGAAAGGACCAGCGCTGTGCAAAGTTCTTTTTTTCTTCTACTTTACATCCATCAGAGGAGCTGCCTGATGGCTCAGTCTCCAGCTCGTCTGTCTCTACTCCTGAACAATCTACTATGACTAGATAAAAAAAATAAATTGTTTTAGTTTGTGGGGTTTTTTTGCACCGTAAGGCCATGTTCACGCTGTAAGAAAAACCAAACATGTTTTTATTTTATTTATTTATTTATTTATTTTTTTGTCTTGCACTCCTTTATTTTTATGTGTCCATAGCTGTTTCATGGCCACAGTCCAACTTGCAAGATTTCGGGATTTAAAGGGATAGTTACATAAAAAAATATGATTTATACAGTTCAGTCATTTTCTGATGACACATTCCCTTTAAAGAGAATCTGACAGCTATTTCACCATTATACTGGGTGATAGTGCAGATGAATAGCTGTACAAACAAGGGTAACTTAAATTTTTAGGTTAGATCTCACAATCTCGTTGTCATTACGCTACAGAGCGCATTGAAGGCGGGGAGCTGACATGCCCAGCTTCCTCATCAATATTCACTACCTACCCCGATGAGGCAGGGGAGCTGGGCACCCTGGAGCGCAATGACAACAAAATTGTAATTGGCATAACTCTGGAGGTATCTAACCTAAAAATGTAAGTAACCCCTCTTTTTACAGCTATTCATCCGCACTTAAACCCAGTATATTGGGTTTAGTGCAGCTAAAATAGCTGCCAGATTCTCTTTAAAGGTACGGTCCCGCATGCTGCACAAAATCGTCTACAGCAGTGGGAAATATGCTGCGCATTCTCAGATGATCATACACACAGGGCTAGCCAGCGGCAGCTCTGCTTTTTATGTGAAGATTGGAGGCGGAGCCGTGCGCCAGCGTGACTGGGACTCGTGGCCCTGCCTACAATCTGAGCAAGCGAAACGTAGGACCGTACTCTATGCCTTTGGTGCTGCAACCAGTTTGGACAGCAACATTTTCCTTTCTCATTTTCACCTTTGAAGAACCGGAGCTTTTTTTCTATTATTATTTCTAGAGATGAGCGAACTTACAGTAAATTCGATTTGTCACGAACTTCTCGGCTCGGCAGTTGATGACTTATCCTGCATAAATTAGTTCAGCTTTCAGGTGCTCCGGTGGGCTGGAAAAGGTGGATACATTCCTAGGAAAGAGTCTCCTAGGACTATATCCACCTTTTCCAGCCCACGGGAGCACCTGAAAGCTGAACTAATTTATGCAGGATAAGTCATCAACTGCCGAGCCGAGAAGTTCGTGACAAATCGAATTTACTGTAAGTTCGCTCATGTCTAATTATTTCTGTCAACAAAACTGTATGAGGGCTCAATTTTTGGGGGGCATACATTACACACACACATATATGTGTGTGTGTGTTTATTATTATATATATATATATATATATATATATATATATATATATATATATATATATTTTTTTTGAAGGCCCATAGACATGAATGGAGGGGGCGTGGTGTGACGTCACTAGGAGGCGTGGTCATGATGTCACGTCCCCGTCTCGGAGGCAGTGCCGAGCACAGAATGCCGAGGGCTGCACCAAGATCGTTGGGGTCCCCAGCAGCGGGCGTAGATTTTATGCTACAGATTTTGTTTTGTGTTCATTTAAACTAGAAGAATAAATCAATATACTGTAGTTAAATAAGCAAACACAGCACACGGTCTGCACCATAAAATCCTCCACATGTCCCAATAAAGAGATATATGTATGTGTATATGACAGGCAGATGGTGACAGTAATGATGTCATCACTCAGGGGTGGGGCTAGAGCTCAGAGACAAGATCCAGATATAGCTACCGAGACAAAGGATGATGCATTGTCTGGGGAGAAAGGGAGGAGCCGGAGTGCTAGAGACAACACCACACTGACAATGAAAGGACTACACAACTTGCTGTTGGGTAAATCACTAAAAACCATGCTGAAACCTGCACAGTATGCGATAACATTGTATTGCATGGCCTCATTGTGCAAAAACACATTTGCTCCTTTGACAGGTGATGACAGTGTATGTGATGGCTAGACCCCACAGGGCTTGTCATTCCCTTTTACCAAATAAACAATAGCAAATATGCTGTAATTCGACCCATGCAGCCGTTTTGCTGCAAAACTAGCTAGATCTGCCATGAAGTGGTTTAGGAAGATTCATTGTTAATTGCAGTTAGGCTGCGTTCACACTATAAAAATTCATCCGTTACAAACGTCCGTCAGAAAACCCTTGTTAAACGGCCGTTAATTGTGACGGGAGAAATAATGGGACATGCACTCATTTTTCTTCCGTCACAAGAAAGGGTTAATTAACGGCCGTTATTTTTAACATTGAAGTCTATGGGAAACGGATGAGCCTTTATGTTATCCGTTTGCACCTGGTTTATAATATCCCTTATTACTTCTGAGCATGCTCAGTAGAGGTGACATCAGCAGACTCCTTCAGTGCTGAAGGACTACTACTACTCCCATCATGGAAGAGACTTGTTTCCATGATTGGAGTAGTAATTCCCTGGCTGTGGGAGTCTGCAGACAGCTGGGGAGGCTACATTAGTGTTTGTACTACTACCCCCATCATGGACCCTGAATGGTCGGTACCAAGGAGCCATTCAGTGCTCACAGCGGGAGATTTAAAAATTAACATTGTGACTAGCAGGGGGCCATATCTATATTAAAAGTGATGTGGGGGGGCAAAATATATAGCGCTGCAGGGGGGGGGGGACATATAGCCTATATATCTAACCCCCGAGCACATTTATAATATGCCCCCCGCAGCGCATTAATAAAGATATGACCCCCCCCGCCAGCGCATTTATAAATATATGACCCCCCCCCGCCAGCGCATTTATAAATATATATCCCCCGCCGGCGCATTAATAAATATATATCCCCTATCAGCGCAAGTATAATGTACTCTCGCAGCGCAGCCATATATATATATATATATATATATATATATATATATATATATATATATATGGCGGCGCTGCACTGTGAATGAAAAGCATTCTATCAGCAGCCGGCGGCCCGATGCTGCTGATAGAAATACTTTTCATTCATAGCGCAGCGTCGGCATATGTATATAGAAGTGCTGTGTGGGGCAGATAACGCTATATGTCTGCACCCCCCCCCCCCCCCCCCGCTTCTATATACATATACTCCTGCAGCGCTATAAATGAAAAGTATTTCTATTAGTAGTGCATAGTGCCAGCAGACGTCTGCTGGCACTAAGTGCTGCTAATAGAAATACTTTTCATTCATAGCACTGCAGGGGTATATGTATATAGAAGCGCTGGGGGGCTGCAGGATGATCATTTCATTCCACAGTAAGGCTTTTGTACAAATCCACAGCTTATCACGTATCATGGTGAAGAGGTTGGAACATGCAATCTCATATAGAAATGCACAAATTCTTTTAACATCCAGACATGAGATATGTATTTATATCTCAACATAACGTCTTGTTTAGACTTCACATTTCTCAAGTTTATTCAGATGTATATAGTGAGCAGCAGTGAGGTCCACAGTCTTTCCCAGTGTATACAGCATCATGAATCATGTGGCAGACATTGGGCAGGGCCATCTCCAAGAGCCAATCTGCTTGTACCATATCAGTCCCCTTTGGCATCACAAGGGGCCATAGTGGGGAAAACTATGAGGTTTAGTGGGTGAACTGTCAAGCTGGGAATAATACACCCAGTCACATTGGGAAATGAAACCAAACTTGGACCTCCTGAAGCAAGGGACTTGAAACGTACCTGTCGGATGATTCCCCCCCCCCCCCCCCCAAAAAAAAAAAAAAACTGTTATGTGTTGCTCAGTGCCTCATCCTGATCATGTCCATCTAATTTTTCCTTGTCTTCGACCTATATTTCTCTCAGAATTACCTTTATTTACTTACTTGCCATCATTGGCTCCGTTAGGGCGTGTCCCTCTCTTCTCCTCACTTTGATGACTCCTCCCCCTCCCTCACGCTGCTCTGACTCACATAGGGCTGGGGGGCAAGCACAGCAGCTCTGGACCTGCCTGCAGCCCTGTCAATCACTCATGGCGTCCATGACATGTCGATGACCACTGGACACTGCAGGACTGGTTTCCCATTAGGCAGGGGGACCCCTAGTGGCCACTTTTTTGACTGGCTTTTTCAGTATCAAATACTGCATATTTTCCGATGAAAGCATTTACAAAACATATTGTTTTTGCGTGCTTTATAATATATCAAAAGTTATTGTATCTAACAGTGTCCATTTCAGGGCAATGTCGGAAATTTTCAGGCCATTTGTAATTCTTATTTGTCTGTTTCTCTTTCAGTATGTGATTAAGAAGCTGAGTCTCCGCAACGCTCCTCGCAGAGAAAGGAAAGCTGCAGAACAAGAGGCCCAGCTCCTTTCTAAGCTGAAGCATCCAAACATTGTGGCATACAAGGAATCGTGGGAGGGTGAAGATGGCCTGCTCTATATTGTCATGGGCTTCTGTGAAGGGGGTGATTTGTATCATAAACTTAAGGAGCAAAAGGGTAAACTTATTCCAGAAAGCCAAGTGGTGGAGTGGTTTGTGCAGATTTCCATGGCGCTACAGGTATAGTAATAGCTTTTAGGTAACTTTACCTTGGAGAGCTCTAACATCAGCTTAGGTTTGTCTGGTACTGGTGCCATGCCTGCCCACAATGCCGCCTTGTAGTCAGACAATAGAAATATGTCACATGACCTGATGCTGGTTGAACAGAGATGTGCGGACAGCCACCTAATGCAATAATTGTCATATGTAGCATGCTTTATTGTGGCCCCAATTCTTTGCTTTTGTTTTTATTCAGACTCTGATCCCGGGTAGACTTTGTGCTCTATAATGGGGCAGGGCTAAGACTTGCACTTGATGCACTTTTTGCCTATGTTACCAGTAGAACTCAATGAAAATGCTTGCATTGTGTTTTTGGCAACACAAACGTATATGCTAGACATGGAACAACAACATGATGTGAATAGGTCCTTACAGACATTTTAATGAGGCCTTAGGGCCATTTGTTAATTTGTTTTTTGGATATAGTGACACTCAGCTCTTCTCTGATCATAGTTTTTCTTTACATGATATTTAGATGTATTTAGTAACCACCTTTGTATTGCTTTTCATTGATTACAGTAGTCAGATCTTTTATATATTTCTCTGCAATGACCTTATTGTTGTTTGCCTATAAAATCCTCTCTTTACAGTATTTACATGATATGCTCATTATGCATCGTGACTTGAAAACGCAGAATATTTTCCTGACTAAATCTAACATCATCAAAGTAGGAGACCTGGGGATTGCACGGGTCCTGGAAAGCCAGTATGATATGGCCAGTACTCTTATTGGGACACCTTACTATATGAGCCCAGAACTATTTTCCAATAAACCATACAATTATAAGGTAATATCCCTTTTTTTGTAGCAATTTTTTTTACCATGATAATAGTATCTCTAGAAACACAAGTTACATATTGTTGATGCTGACAGTAGTAACCAATGTCTTTAAAATCTTTAATCTTACAGTCTGATGTCTGGGCCCTGGGATGCTGTGTGTACGAGATGGCAACTCTAAAGCATGCCTTCAATGCCAAGGACATGAACTCCTTAGTATATCGGATCATCGAGGGGAAGGTAACTCCTAAGGCAGTGCTTTAAATGGGCACTGTCGGATACAAAAACTTGTGATATGTTGTAAAGCATGTAAAAACAATAGGTTTTGCAATTGCTTTCATTAGAAAATTTTCAGTATTTCATACTGAAAAAGCCAGTCAAACAACTGCCCTCCCTGCCTGCTTGGTTGCATACTAGTCCTATTGTGTCATTGCATCATCACCTATGTCATGGACACACTTCCTTGATTGACAGCTGTGTGAGCAGGGCTCACTTCTGGAGGAAAAATCCTCCCACTGTCAGCTTGTGTCCCACTACTGTCAGTGAGGACAAGCTGGGAGTTGTAGTTTTGCTAATGCTAGGGGAGATGTGAGCAGATAGCATACTGAGGGAGGGGGCGGAGACCTGCACAGTGAGGCCACGCCCCCTCACTTTGAGAGGAATTCAGACTAACTCTAAAAGTGTAATAAGAGGAATTCAGACTAAATTAAAAGTCTAATAAAAATAAATAAAGGTGCTAGACAAATAAAAATTAGATAAACATGGTCAGGATTAGGTACTGAGTGTCTGAGTATATTGAGTATATTACAAAAACTGTTTTTTTTTTTGGGATCTGACGGTTAAGCTTTAAAGGAAATCTGTCACCAGTGTCACCTGCACTAACCTGTTGATGACACTGATGACAACGGTACTCACCATGTCCCGTTCCGTGGCGGGGATCTTCGGCAATATCCTCCATTAGCTCCGCTCTGGGAACCCTGCTTGGGGCACAGGCAGAGCTTACTGACGTCACTGCTGCTGTTCTCTCACAGCGGGACACAGCAGAGAGCAGCAGCGGTTTGGGGCATGGGCAAAGGTTAATGACATAAAGGAACTGACAAAGTGGTGTCTGCGTAATAAACACTAATAAACTCGTTGAAATGTTGACCAATGAGGACAGATGAAGAAACTTAAGCTGAGATGCAGGAATCTGTGTTGCTTGACGGGTAATGCTACCACAGAGCGATTAATCACAAACTGTAGACATTAAGGGGAAAAGGCGGCAGGCAAGAAAGAGTTATCTCATTGGGAGTGGCGATACTCGTCCGATGAAAGGAAGTCAGGGTTGTCAAATGCCCAAAAGCGATCTACCCAAGCGTGCAAGTCTGCCAGTGGTACCTCCATTCTATGAAGGTGGAGTATTTCAGCATACCATTCTGAGAGCAAGGTGGCTGGGTACAGTGCATAGTCAAAGTATTCGGCCCTCTTGAACTTTTCGACCTTTTGCCACACTTCAGGCTTCAAACATAAAGATATAAAACTGTAATTTGTTGTGAAGAATCAACAACAAGAGGGACACAATCATGAAGTGGAACAAAATTTATTAGATATTTCAAACTTTGTTAACAAATAAAAAAACTGAAAAATTGGGCGTGCAAAATTATTCAGCCCTTTACTTTCAGTGCAGCAAACGCTTTCCAGAAGTACAGTGAGGATCTCTGAATGATCCAATGTTGACCTAAATGACTAATGATGATAAATAGAATCCACCTGTGTGTAATCAAGTCTCCGTATAAGTGCACCTGCACTGTGATAGTCTCAGAGGTCCGTTTAAATTGCAGAGAGCATCATGAAGAACAAGGAACACACCAGACAGGTCCGAGATACTGTTGTGGAGAAGTTTAAAGCCGGATTTGGATACAAAAAGATTTCCCAAGCTTTAAACATCCAAAGGAGCACTGTGCAAGCGATAATATTGAAATGGAAGGAGTATCAGACCACTGCAAATCTACGAAGACCTGGCCGTCCCTCTAAACTTTCAGCTCATACAAGGAGAAGACTGATCAGAGATGCAGCCAAGAGACCCATAATCACTCTGGATGAACTGCAGAGATCTACAGCTAAGGTGAGAGACTCTGTCCATAGGACAACAATTAGTCGTATACTGCACAAATCTGGCCTTTATGGAAGAGTGGCAAAAAGAAAGCCATTTCTTAAAGATATCCATAAAAAGTGTTGTTTAAAGTTTGCCACAAGCCACCTGGGAGACACCAAACATGTGGAAGAAGGTGCTCTGGTCAGATGAAACCAAAATCGAACTTTTTGGCAACAATGCAAAACGTTATGTTTGGCGTAAAAGCAACACAGCTCATCACCCTGAACACACCATCCCCACTGTCAAACATGGTGGTGGCAGCATCATGGTTTGGGCCTGCTTTTCTTCAGCAGGGACAGGGAAGATGGTTAAAATTGATGGGGAAGATGGATGGAGCCAAATACAGGACCATTCTGGAAGAAAACCTGATGGAGTCTCCAAAAGACCTGAGACTGGGACAGAGATTTGTCTTCCAACAAGACAATTAGTGTTGCTCGCGAATATTCGCAGTTCGAATTTTATTCGCGAATATCGCATATTCGCGAATTCACGAATATTCGCGAATATAGCGCTATATATTCGTAATTACGAATATTCATTTTATTTTTATTTTTTTTTCACAGTACACATCACAGTGATCATCCCTCTCTGCTTCCAGCTTGTGTGGTGTAAATAATACTCTAATGCTACTGTGTGAGACTGGTGCGCGAATTTTCGCACATGCGAACATTTGTATATGCAAATTTTCGCATATGCGAATTTTCACGTATGTTATTTGTATATGTACATTTTCGCATATGTTAATTTTCGCACACGCGAATATTCGCGTATGCGAAAATAAAACAAGGATATTACGAATATGCGAATATTCGCGAATATATGACGAATATTCGTCCATATATTCGCGAATATTCGCGAATTCGAATATGGCCTATGCCGCTCAACACTAAAGACAATATCCAAAACATAAAGCAAAATCTACAGTGGAATGGTTCACAAAAAAACATATCCAGGTGTTAGAATGGCCAAGTCAAAGTCCAGACCTGAATCCAATCGAGAATCTGTGGAAACAACTGAAAACTGCTGTTCACAAACGAGCTCGAGCTGTTTTGCAAGGAGGAATGGGCAAAAATTTCAGTCTCTTGATGTGCAAAACTGATAGAGACATACCCCAAGCGACTTACAGCTGTAATCGCATCAAAAGGTGGAGCCACAAAGTATTAACTTAAGGGGGCTGAATAATTTTGCACACCCAATTTTCAGTTTTTTATTTGTTAAAAAAAGTTTGAAATATCCAATAAATTTCGTTCCACTTCATGATTGTGTCCCACTTGTTGATTCTTCACAAAAAATGTAAAGTTTTATATCTTTATGTTTGAAGGCTTAAATGTGGCAAAAGGTCGAAAAGTTCAAGGGGGGCCGAATACTTTCACTATGCACTGTATCCTTCCGACACCTCAGTATTACAGTATGTGCTGTTATCAACATAAAGAAAGCAAGCATTCTAGAGCATTCTGGACATTGGTAAAATCGAGAGGAGCAAGGACTCCAGTTTTCTTGTGTAAGGGGTAGGGATGTCCAGATACCAATACTGCACGAGTAATTGTACTTGTGCAAATGTCTCCGACACCTAATCCGATATTTGCCGGCGGGACCCCCGCTGGAAGATATCACGGAGGTGCCGAACTATGCCGCCTCATAACCAGGACCTATGGCTAATGCCGAACATCACCGATCGCAGGGATGTCCGGCATTAACCTTTTAGACGCTACGATCAAAGTTGATTGTGGCATCTAAAAGTCCTGAAGTTAACTGCCGGTTAGCTCAGGGATGCTGATGGGGATCACCGCGGTGAGGATGGCTGTCCCTTACCATGCTCCGTGCTGTTCAGTCATCGCTCCTTTACTGCTGCTAGCCATGGCAGGCATTAGTAAAGGAGCGCTGATAACACTGATCAATGCTATGCTATGGCAGATTGCATGTAATAGTGCCCTATGGGGACTAAAAAAAGTGTGTGGGGGGGGGGAAATAATAAGAATAAATGTAAATTAACCCCTTTCCTAATAAAAGTTTAAAACACCCACACCCTTTTAAATGAAATAAAATCTTTTTTTTCGTCCTCTAATAAAAACTTTAAAAAAAATACTCCCTTTTCCCATTTAAAAAAAAACCACAAAAAACTGTCACATAACATAGAAAAAAGTATCGGTAATTGGTATCGGCGAGTACATAAAAACAAAAGTATCGGTACTCGTACTCTGTATTAATAGTATAGTATAAAATAGTATAGGGATATCCCTAGTAAGGGGGATTACTTTGTTCCAGAAAGACCTAAGCAAAGGACAAGATAACCAAATGTGTGACATAGTACCCAGGGCACCCCCACATCTCCAACATTTGGCAAAAGAGGAGGAAAAAATTCTGTGAAGGGCTACAGGAACCCAATACCATCTGGTTAGAACGTTAATGTCAGTTTCCTGAGCTTTGCACGGGATGAATAGTGTTTGACACCATCTTAACATGGCCCTCCAGTCTGACACCGGAAAAGACTTCTGTAATGCCCTCTCCCATGCCGCTGTGTAGAAAGGGAGGACTGTTGCGTCTCTGTCACTGAGTATGTTAATAATTGTGGAAATCTCTTTTGGAATAGTTTTAGTAAATACACACAATTGCTCAAAGGGGAGTAAAGGTTACATGAAATGTTGAGTGGCAGGTATGTTAAATTTATTATGTCCATTGCTTGCTTGGGCTGCAGATTGACTGCAGTCAATCAACCAGGTATGCCAGCATTATTCTAATTTAGTTTATGTTTGTCTTTTTACTTTCCAGCTGCCTCCAATGCCTAGAGATTACAGTAATGATCTGAAGGATTTGATTGGGACGATGCTAAGCAGACAGCCTGAAAAGAGGCCTACAGTGAAGCAGATTCTGAGAAAGCCATTTATCAAACAGCACATTGCCCTTTTCTTACAGAACACAAAATTGTAAGTGTGTTCTGTAATTTGCTTAAAGTGGCTACAGGGTATTAGAGAGCTGGCAGAGTAGCCGTTCATGCTGCATGCACTCTAAATGTGGAGAGGGGAGAAAGTCACTTTTATGTGTTAACTTTGAGAAAGAGAGAAAGTTAAACAGATGCTCCAGTAATCAATGCAATGAGAATTTAAAAGCATGGTTCCAAAGAAGACGAGGCTATCCTGATACATTCCTTTAAAAGGGTTTTCTGGGCAAAAAATTAAACCTTGTTTACAGCTTCCCCATTTAATAAAACATGCTTACCACCCTCGCTGCTCCCACTTCCGGTCCCAGCTGCATTCTGTATAGGCTTAGTGGGGAGCAGGACGTCATCGGACGTTACCAGAACAGGTGTGCAGCGCGAGCCATAAGATCTGACAGTGGGAGCAGTGGGTGAGCCTGGAAGGTAAGTATGTGCTCTTTTATTGTTGTAATGTACAGGTAGACAGTAAGCTAAGTTTTATATTTGCCTGGAAAACACTGTTAAACAATCAAGCAGTTTGTAATTCATGTGTCGCACAGTCTGCCATACTTTCATGTTTTTCTATTATGTTGATGTATATCAGCCCAACAAGATGCTCTTTTGCCCCCAGTTGAGTAAGTGGGGCTTCTGAACATGTGTGAGCTTTAATAAAGCCTTCATTTTACCCTATATAACTGGTGGCAATTTGTTATATAAGGTAAAAACAAGGAGTGAAGATAATCACTCCTCAAATGGTCCCGCACTGTGAAATAATGACCTGTAAGTAGTCTCATGGGGAAGGCGGTATCTTCATATATTTTACTGCTGCTAGGGCGGTAACCATGCCTACAAGCATTACAAACGACAATGCTCTGTTCCCTAAGCAGAGCAGTGATGTCGGCAGTGTCCAGGCTGTCAGTTATGCCTAGAAGGCATTGTTACTGTCCAAGCAGCAGTGTAATGTAAACCTTAAAGTGCATTGTGAACATTGTGAGCCTTAGTATTCAATTTTCATCTACCATTTGGTTCATGAAGCTGGAAGATTAGGATGAACATTCACAAGTCATATGAGACACGTTTGCCTGTAAAAATAGAACAGTCGTTTTTTGTGTTTTTTCTTCAGTCAAAAACATGTCAAACGGCGGAAGAAAACGATAGACTCCAGTCGCAGTAGTGTCTCAAAAGATGGCAACCTGAATGAGCTGGAAGTACAAGAAGAATTTGTCAGTGGTGACAGAAAAAAGCATAAAGTGGTAAAATGATGTTTTATTTCTTCTTTAATGTGCTATTTGGTTATGAGTGGTTTCAAAAATGTCAGTGTTTTTTTATTTTTTTTTATTTTTTTTTTACCAACCCATGAATCTCATAGTTATTACAACTTAAAGTGGTTTTCTGAGATAAATAGGGATTTAATAATTTTTTCCAAACAGTGCCACTCAATCCTGTCAATAGGTTGGGTTTGTTATTGCAACCATTTTTCTAATCTCAGACAAGTCCTTTAATGTTTCTGCAGCATCTTGTGGCACCAAGGTTGCAATCAAACGCAGTGTTGGTCCATCACCACAGTCTTGTTTCCATTAATTTATATAGAACTAGCTGAGTACCCGGGTTTTTCCTACCTAATTCTTTTTGGGGGGAGGAAAAGCAACATAGGAGGAAGTACTTGTCCACATATCCCGACCTCATATGCCGTCCTCACCTCCCGCTCTCATATCCTGTCCTCATATGTCATCCTCATATCCCTTCCTCAGGTGGGGCTGAGTTGTGATGAAGAGATTGTAGGTCAAAACAGAAGGAGGTGTGGTTTTGTGGAAGTGGGCGTGAATCGCAAGCGGACCATTGCACAATAATAGTAGAATATAAAAAGGTGTGGCTTAAATGGTGGGTGTGGCTTTGTGAGATGGGGTGTGGCAGCGGAAGGGGTGTGGCCAGACTGACGCACTCACCAGGAGATGCAGAGCAGAGTAGAGCTGGGCGGTATGACCAAAAATGTGTATCACAGTATTTTTTGTAAATTATGGCGGTTGCACTGTATTTAACGGTATTTCCCCCCCAATATCATGTGACCCGTGGATGCTGCTTCTCCCCCCCCCCCCCCATGTGACCCGTGGGCGCTGTTTCTCTTCTCCCCCCCCCCCCCCACCACACCTTATCAACCCATCGCCACATCGGGGAACTAATCATATGTGAGCCGTGAGCGCTGCTTCTCACCCCCCCAAAATAATCATCAGCCGCTGTACTGTACTATCCTGTGCCCGGGCTGCAAAAATATACAAAATAAACTTTAACTCACCTTCCTACGTTCCCCCATTTTTCCGGTACCGGCCTCACGGTCCAGCGATGCGAGCCTCATGCTGCCTACTGAGGATGGGAACGTCACAGAGCCGTCAGCGTATCACCTTACATGACAGTGCGCTCAGCCTATCACCGGCCGAGGCGGGACATCGCTGCGGCCGGTGATACGCTGACGGCTCTGTGACGTTCCCATCCCCAGGACGCAGCAAGAGCAGCAGAGGGACCGTGAGGCCGGTTCCGGAGCAACGGGGGAACGTAGGAAGGTGAGTTAAAGATTATTTTGTTTATTTTTGCAGCCTGGACACAGGATAGTACAGTACAGCGCAGCGGCTGATAATTATTTGGGGGGAGAGGCAGCGCTTGCGGGTCACATATGATTAGTTCCCCGATGTGGGGGTGAGAAGCAGCGCTGGGCTGATAAACCGGGGTGGGGGGGGGGGAAGCAGAACAGCGCTCTTAGGGTCACATATGATTGGTTCCCCAATGTGGGGACAGCGTGCTGTGGCTGATAATTCATTCATTCTTTCGAGGTGGGGGGGGGGGTCCCAACCGGTATTACGATATGGGAAAAATTCATATCATGCAGGAAAAAAATGTCGGTATTCGATATGAACCGGTATACCGCCCAGCACTAGAGCAGAGCTTGGAGTAAGGTACTGGAAGTCCCATATACTTGCATGGGACTTAAGACAAAAAAAAAACCTCCTTCACTTAAGGGGGTAGGTTAGTTAGTTAATTTAATTATCCTATATTTTTATGTGACATATAAGTAACATGTATACTAAGTTTCCTCAAAATATCTCCAGCCATTTGGAAGTTATGCTGGAACATACATATCCCATAGACATGGGGCTGTAAACAAAAACCCAGGGCTTCGCAAATGGAGGTGGGTAAGGGTTAATTCACCTATCCTATGTTTGTAGTTGACATATAACTAACAAGTGTGCCAAATTTCATTAAAATATCCCGTCCTCAGGTGGGGCTGAGTTGTGATGAAGATATTGTAGGCTTAAAGGGTGGGCGTGTCTTTGCAAGATGGGGCATGGAATGTGGGGAGGGTGTGGACCGACACATTCACCAGGAGATGCAGAGCGGAGCTTGTGGAGTAAGCTACCGGAAGTTCCATATACTTGTATGGGACTTGAAACAAAAACTCCATCCTTCACATAATGTGGTAGGTTAGGGTTAATTTAACTATCATATATTTTTTTTTGACATATAAGTAACATGTGACCAAGTATTTGCGAAATATCTCCAGCCGTACAGAAGTTACGCTGGAACATACATTTCATAGATTTGCATTGGACACTAAACAAAAACCCCGACCCTCGCAAATGGGGGTCGGTTAAGGTTAAATTAACTATTCTATATATTTTTTGGGACATATCAGTAACATGTGACCAAGTATTATCGAAATACCTCCAGCCGTTTGGAAATTATGCAGTAACATATATTTCCCATAGACTTGTATGGGACTTTAAACAAAAACCCCAACCCTGGCAAATGGGGGCGAGTAAGGGTTAAATCACCTATCCTATGTTTGTTGTTGACATATAAGTAACATGTGTGCCAAGTTTCATGTTAATATCTTTAGCCATTTGGACGTGATGCTGGAACATACACACACACACACACACGTACGTACGTACGTACGTACATACATACATACATACACATGCACATACACACACACACACATGCACACATATACACACGCACATACATGCACACACATACATACATACACACATGCACACATATATACATACACGCACATACACACACATACACATACATACATACATACATACACACACGCACATACACACACATACATACATACATACACACACACATATACATACATACGTGCGCACACGCACGCACACACACACACATGCACACACATATACACACACACACATATACACACACACACATATACACACACATTGTGGGAGATTTATCAAAACCTGTGTAGAGGAAAAGTTGCCCATAGCAACCAATCAGATCGCTTCTTTCATTTTTAAGAAACCCTTTCAAAAATGAAAGAAGCGATCTGATCAACTTTTCCTCTGCACACGTTATGATGAATCTCCCCATTGAGTTATATATAGATACAAAAGCAATGACATTATTTAATTTGTTTTATTATCCAGTGAGCTGCATTGTAAACCAGAAAAGCCTTCACTCGTACATCAGTGTAACTACAGTAAATAGCCCCTTGCTCTTGTACATACAGTATAATTTTTATTGGAATAAGTGATCCCTACTAGTTTTTTTGTAAAACCTAAAAAATGATGTCAAGAGCTAAAATAAAAGAGAACTGTGAAACAGAATAATGTAGTTTGGTTTTCTTACTACAAACCCCTTTTGAAAAACCTAAAGACACACATGTTAATGCAGAATTGTTAATTTCCTAAACAGAATAAAGCAAAAAGTCCTGTTAAGACGAATGCAGCCTGTATTTCTCCAGCCGCTTCTGACCCCCCAGACTTCAACAATACTGCAGCTTCTATTTCAACTATCAGCAAGGTGGATATCAGTGTCCTGCCCAATGACAAAAGCGCGTCATGTGATGAACACTTGATACCTAAGCTTCAGAATGATTGCAGTGACACTCCAGGTAAAGTGACACCGAATGGTCCAAAAGAGCAAGACATCAAAGGAAAACTGCATCCAGCATTACACCCCAACATGGAAAATAAAACGTTGCCTCCGGCAAAACCTGCACAGATGGAGGATGAAGAAGACACCTTGAAACTTTTACAGCCAGTCAACAAATTTGACCATCAGGCGAGCCAGGTATTATATAAACACCATATACTATTACTTTTTTAGGCTTTTGCTTGTATGTATGTTTATACAATTATAGTATAGAGCATTGGTCTTCAACCTGTGGACCTCCAGATGTTGCAAAACTACAACTCCCAGCATGCCCGGACAGCCAACGGCTGTCCGGGTATGCTGGGAGTTGTAGTTTTGCAACATCTGGAGGACCGCAGGTTGAAGACCACTGGTGTAGAGTGTCTTGTAATCAATCTAAACAAACTGGGGGTGACTTATTCTGTTCGTAATTATTTTCAAACTTTCTTTGTAAAACCTTCATTGTTCTGTTTTTGGTTGTTTGTAGTTCAATTACAAGGCAACTGTAATACATTGTGGAGTATCATTCCCTGGGTGCTGTACGGTTTACTTCACAGCATGTACAGGCATCTTCTCACATACAGTCAAGTCCATAAATATTGGGACATCGACACAATTCTAACATTTCTGGCTCTATACACCACCACAATGGATCTGAAATGAAAAGAACAAGATGTGCTTTAACTGCAGACTGTCAGCTTTAGTTTGAGGGTATTTACATCCAAATCAAGTGAACGGTGTAGAAATTACAACAGTTTGAATATGTTCCTCCCACTTGTTAAGGGACCAAAAGCAATGGGACAGAATAATAATCATAAATCAAACTTTCACTTTTTAATACTTGGTTTCAAATCCTTTGCAGTCAATTACAGCCTGAAGTCTGGAACGCATAGACATCAGCAGAAATTGCTGGGTTCATCCCTGGTGATGCTCTGCCAGGTCTCCACTGCAACTGTCATCAGTTCCTGCTTGTTCTTGAGGCATTTTCCCTTCAGTTTTGTCTTCAGAAAGTGAAATGCTCAAATGGAT
This sequence comes from Hyla sarda, assembly GCF_029499605.1. NCBI lineage: Eukaryota > Metazoa > Chordata > Amphibia > Anura > Hylidae > Hyla > Hyla sarda. The sequence goes on along the minus strand of NC_079194.1, from coordinate 74,393,053 downwards.
TCAGGTCAGGTGATTGACTTGGCCATTGCATAACATTCCACTTCTTTCCCTTAATAAACTCTTTGGTTGCTTTTGCAGTTTGCTTTGGGTCATTGTCCATCTGCACTGTGAAGCACCGTCCAAGGAGTTCTGAAGCATTTTGCTGAATATGAGCAGATAATATTGCCCGAAACACTTCAGAATTCATCCTGCTGTTTTTGTCAGTAGTCACATCATCTATAAATAAAAGAGAAGCTGTTCCATTGGCAGCCATACCTGCCCACTATGCCATGACACTACCACCACCATGCTTCACTGATGAGGTGTATGCTTAGGATCATGTTCCTTTCCTTCTCCATACTCTTCTCTTCCCTCTGGTACAAGTTGATCTTGGTCTCATCTGTCCATAGGATGTTGTTCCAGAACTGTGAAGGCTTTTTCAAATGTCGTTTGGTAAACTCTAATCTGTTCTTCCTTTTTTTTTTTTTTTTGAGGCTCCCCAATGGTTTCCATCTTGTGGTGAACCCTCTGTATTCACTCTGGTGAAGTCTTCTCTTGATTGTTGACTCTGACACACATACACCTACCTCCTGGAGAGTGTTCTTGATCTGGCCAACTGTTGTGAAGGGGGTTTCCTTCACCAGGGAAAGAATTCTTCGGTCATCTCCCACAGTTGTTTTCCTTGGTCTTCCGGGTCTTTTGGTGTTGCTGAGCTCACCAGTGCGTTCCTTCTTTTTAAGAATGTTCCAAACAGTTGTTTTGGCCACGTCTAATGTTTTGGCTATCTCTCTGATGTTTTTTTTTTTTCAGCCTAATGATGGCTTGCTTCACTGATAGAGACAGCTCTTTGGATCTCTTTTTGAGAGTTGACAGCAACAGATTCCAAATGCAAATAGCACACTTGAAATGAACTCTGGACCTTTTATCTGCTCATTGTAATTGGGATAATGAGGGAATGACGCACAGCTGAGAAGCCAACTGTCCCATTACTTTTGGTCCCTTAACAAGTGGGAGACACATATGCAAACTGTTGTAATTCCTACACCATTCACCTGATTTGGATGTAAATACCCTCAAATTAAAGCTGACAGTCTGCAGTTAAAGCAGTCTTGTTCCTTTTAATCCATTGTGGTGGTGTATAGAGCCAAAAATATTAGAATTGTGTCCATGTCCCAATATTTATGTACCTGACTGTATGATGTCAGATCAGACAGGAAAAGTAGTGCTTTAATAAATAAGGGTATCCATAAGATGAACACCAAGTGTTAAAGGGAACATGTTGGCACAGAAATGCTCTCCCAATGTGTATCAATCAAGCTTTTAAGTCTTTAAGTCAATTTTCCCTAATTCTATCCCTCCATTAAAACTGACCCTGCTCTCACCCTATTACTATCCCTATACCACTGCCCCTAACCAAAATAAAGGTACTCTACCTAAAAGGTCAAGTACCTAGGGCACATCAAATGAAAAACCTCTCCACAGGAGAGAAGCCCTACTGGTACCAAGACTGCCATACTCCAAAGAACTGATCTTCCCGAGGTCACCGGTGATATTCCTACAGACCTCCACCTCTGAGAGGATTTTCTGTTGGGTCGACACTAAACACCGTGCGTTCCACGTGTAGTACCTAACCACTAAGCTAACTAAGAATAAAGTGCCCCGGTCTCGGCCACCCAGGTTCCTAAATGCACCATAAGCCCACTCCGGGTAGGTAACGCAGGCAAGTTGACTCCAGCCGATGGAAGCGCCCACCCAGTTGTAGACCCCTATATTAAAGGGACAATGGAGCAGGAAGTGGTCCATGCCCTCCAGCATGTCCTCACACTCTTCTCGGGGACATCCCCGATCATCAGAGTTCCTACACTTCAAACTGTCCCTTACACATAGCTTCCCCTGAAAGCAGCGCCAGGCCAAGTCCCAAAACTTCTGGGGGATCCTTTTCATGTTTAAAAGATGCAACCCCACCCTCAGATCCCGACCTAGGCAGTCCCTGAGCGCCAGAGGCTTCTGGAAGTGGGTCAACAGAACCCGTTTGTCAAGGAACTGCCTTGACTGGGTCCTGATCTCCCAGACACCACCGACGTATCGCCTTCAGAGTCGGGGTAGCGTAAGCCGGAAGATATCCATGGGGCGTACGGAGGTCCTTCACTCGCCCTCCTCTCTCCCATTCCTGGAAGAAAGGCCGAAACCATTTCCTGCAGGAGAGTACCCACGGAGGAGCCCTCCCTTTCAGGAGGTTAGCAATGTTAGCTTTCAAGAAGGTGTTCGTTAAGAACACCACAGGGTTTACTATAGATAAACCCCCTAGTCTCCTCGTGCGGTACGTAACCTCCCTCTTGACTATGTTCATCCTGTTTCCCCATAACAGCTGGAAAAACAGGCTGTAGATCCTAGTATAGTAAGCCTCTGGCAAGATACATACGCTGCCCAGATAGATAAACAAGGGGAGCAGGTACGATTTGATACCCTTTCCCTGAGGGTCATAGACCAACCCTTCCACTGGTCCACCTTCTGAGCAGCATCCTGGAGCTTACCATCCCAGTTTTTGGTGGGATAATCATCCTGGCTGAATGTGATGCCTAAGACTTTTGCTGATTCTTGGGGCCCTGGAAGGGTTTTTTGGGAGATCAAACGTGGGATCCCCCCCTCCTAGCCAGAGACTCTCACACTTATCCCGGTTGATATTAGACCCAGATGCCTCAGAGTAGCGGTCCACCTCCGACATCACCACATCGACCTCCTCTCTCCAGGAGACGAAAATAGTGACACCGTCAGCATACGCCACCACTCTCTGGGCGACAGCCAGCTCCGCCAGACTCATCCCGACTCCCGCCAATGGTCCGCGACTCACCCTCCTAAGGAAGGGATCGATCGCGAACACATATAAGAGCGGGCTCAAAGGACAACCCTGACGGACTCCGGACCTCACCTCAAAAGAGCGGCCAGACCACCCGTTCACCAGCGGGAAGCTCTCTGCCCCTGCATACAAGATTTTAAGCCAATTAACAAAAGTACTCTGTAAGCCATATCTCAGGAGGACGGACCAGAGGTACTCGTGGTTCAGCCGATCAAATGCTTGGGCCTGATCCAAGGACAGCAAGTACCCCTTCCAAAGACCCGTACTACTCCGCTCCACTGCCTCCCTGACACTAAGGACAGCACTTAAGGTGCTTAGGCCTGGAACAGTGCAGTGCTGGGCCTCCGAAAGGATCCGGGGTGCAAACTTCACCAACCGATTAAACAGTATCTTAGCCAGAAGCTTCCTGTCCATATTGAGAAGAGCTATGGGCCTCCAATTCTCAACACGGCTAGGATCTTTACCCTTTGACAGAGGAATCAGGGCTGACCTCCTCATTGACTTCGGCAGAGTGCCCGAGGAGAGACACTCATTGAATACCTCAGTCAAGAGGGGAGCTAAAGACTCCTTAAAGGTCCTGTACCACTCGGATGTTAAGCCATCCGGACCTGGCGAATTCTTAGGGGCAAGCCCCTCGATCACCAGTCTCACTTCCTCTTCCCTGATTTCTTCTGCCAAAACATCAAGAGAGGGGTTTACCCCTGGCTCAGGAATGGTTTCAGCCAAGAAAACAGACACCTTGTCTCGATCTAGATCCTTCCTTCCCAAGAGGTGCGAGTAGAAGGATCTGACTACTACCAAGAACCCTGATCTGGACCGATTCAGAGATCCCATACTATCAATCAGGCCTGAAATGACTTTACTACTCACTGACATCTTACAGTTTCTGTAAGGGTCGGGCGAGCGGTACTTCCCGAAATCGTACTGACACCTCATCAGCAAAGATTTCACTCTGGAGATATCCTCTCAGCTACCTCCAGTCGAGACGAGAAGCTCGAGTTTCCTCCTCAGACCCTGATACAAGCGGTACCTGTTCAGGGACCTAAGGCTCGAGAGCTGGCGGAAGAACCCCGCAACCCGCTTCTAGAATATATCCCACCACTCCAGCTTATTACTACAAAGATCCAGTAAAGGCACCTGACTCTGAAGAAAATCCTCAAAAGACTGTCTTGCCTCCGCTTCCTCCAGGAGGGACGAATTCAGCTTCCAATAACCTTTTCCCATCCAGGGGGTCTCTGAAACATTAAGGGAAAACAAAATCATACAGTGATCGGAGAACTCCACCTCAACCACGGACACTGCGGAAGAGACGGCTTCCTCCTTTAAATAAAACCTATCCATCCTAGACCTGCAACTACCTTGATAGGTGAAAGCCGCATGGCCTGAGTGGCTCCAGATGTGGGCGTCCTCTAGGCGAGCTTCTCTAGCTATGCTAATCAGGACCACACGGTCAGCGGACCATTGGAACCTCTCCTATCTTGGAACCTCGTGACATTATTGAAGTCCCCTCCAAAGATCACTTGCCGACTCGTAAAAAGAAAGGGCTTAATCCTCATAAAGAGATCTTTACGGCCCCGCTTAGTTTGCGGGACGTAGATGTTAATGAGCCGGAGCTCTTGTCCCTTCGTGAAGACATCAAAGATCAGGCACCTCCCCATTTCTAATTCAATAACCCGTCAGCATTCAACAGGAGCGGTAAAAAGGACCGCCACCCCACTATACGGCTCAGCCGCAAGAGACCAGTGGGAGGGACCGAGCCTCCACTCTCTTCTGGCTTTTACCAGAGAGGCTAGATCTGACAACCTGGTCTCCTGTAAAAAGAAAATGTCGGCTTCAACGCGGCCGAGAAAAGGCTGCAAATCTAGCCGTATCAGACTTTATGCTGGCACAATTAATAGATGCCAGCGTCAATGGGGTGAGTGCCGCCATACAAGGTGATTAAATTAGACGCCCACACCATTTACCTTAGCTTCCCTTTCTTTTTGGCCCCCTCATCCCCCGAAGAAGATGAGAGGGCAGGACCACACTTTTTTTTTTGACTCGGACAGATCCATTTTGTCCCCGTCTCCGTCCTGCCCCAGTCTAGCCCTGCCCTCTGAGGAAGGTGCCTCAACAGGACAGGGCCCAGTTCCCCCCAGAGGCTCTTTCTCCTTAGGCACCTCGCCCTCACCTTCCCCCTCCAAGGAGGGGGAGGAGATGGTATTGAGGATGAGGTACCGGTTTGACAGGTCAATCAGAGGGGGGGGGGGGGGGGGGGGCAGCCAGGCTTCCGTTTTGGACCTTGCCCGTAGTACCAGGAGCTTCAGAGGGCTCTGACCTCTTCTTTCTCCCTTTCCTTTTGCCCTTATCCTTCTTTTTGGGCCTCGCCCCACTCTCCTCATCCACACTTTCATAGTGTTAGGAATCGGAAGGGTCGGTCATATTGCCATCCTCTCTGGGAAGTCTCCTCTTCTCCTCATCCAGCACATTCTCCTTCAGGGCTTCAGCAGTTACAGGACCAGCTTTAGGAGCAGGGGCTGAAGCTACCCCCGCCACCTGGGCACTCTCCAGCTCCCTATTCCTTCTACGATTTTCCTCCCGCCTTAGTTTGGAAGGGCCCTTTTTCCTCCTCACTAGCCCTGTTGCACCCCCATCCCTGCCCGTACCCTCCCCACCCGAGGCGGCTTCACAGCTCTCCTCAGCTGGAGCGGCCACTGCACGGGCAAAGGCGCTAGGACAACGGCTGAAAGGGTGTCCGAGGACACCACACAGGTGGCACCGGATCTGCCGACAGGATGCGGCCAGATGACCCACCCCACCACACAAAGCGCAGACCTGCACAGTAAAGGCTGCACTAAAGTGGGTGGGGCTGCCACACCTGTGACAGACCTTAGGTTGCCCCTGGTAGAAGACCTGGATCCTATCACGTCCAAGGAAGGCGGCTAACGGAATGTGGGCAACCGTACTCTCTGAACGCTTGAGTTTGACGGAAAACGTCCAGGCCCCAGACCAGATCCCGTGCTCATCAAAGTTTTTCTTTGACATGTCCGTCACATCCCCATACAATCCGAGCCTTAATCTAGATGTGCAGGCCTCTCAATACATGTGCAATCTGTGGTTGTCCCTTGCTCTTCACTGAATATACGCTAGCAAGAGCTGGCATAGGTTTCGGTTACAATTTATGCCAGTTCAGACATACCGTATTTTTCGTCCTATAGGACGCACCGGCGTATAAGACGCACCCAGTTTTTAGGGGCAAAATCTAAAAAAATAAAGATTTTGAACCCAATAGTGGTCTTCAACCTGCGGACCTCCAGATGTTGCAAAACTACAACTCCCAGCATGCCCGGACAGCCAACGGCTGTCCGGGCATGCTGGGAGTTGTAGTTGTGCAACATCTGGAGGTCCGCAGATTGAAGACCACTGCATAGGAGGTAATACTCACGTGTCCCCGCCGCTCCGGACCCGTCACCGCTGCCCTGGATGTCGCTCCATCGCTGTCGCCGTGTCCCCGTCGCTCTGGAACGTCTCTGCTGCCGGCCGAGTATCCTCGCTCTCCGTCGCCGCCATCACGTCGTTACGCACGCCGACGCAGGTACGCGACGACGAGGAAGGAGAGCGCCGGCCATACAGGGGATCCCTGAACGGAGAAGACACCGAGGAGGCAGGTAAGGTCCCCCCCGGTGTCCTGTAAGCACTAACCTGGCTATTCAGTCGGGCTGTTCGGGACCGCTGTGGTGAAATCGCGGCGGTCCCGAACAGCCCGACTGAACAGCCGGGTTAGTGTCACTTTCGCTTCAGACGCGGTGGTCAGCTTTGATCGCCGCGTCTGAAGGGTTAATACAGGGCATCACCGCGATCGGTGATGTCCTGTATTAGCCGGGGGTCCCGGCCGTTGATGGCCGCAGGGACCGCCGCGATAGGGGTGTATTCGCCGTATAAGACGCACCGACTTTTTCCCCCCAGTTTTGCGGAAGAAAAAGTGCGTCTTATACGGCGAAAAATACGCTAAGTCTTAATAAATCTGCTGGGTACAGAAGGGACCCCCTTTTTATGCCAAGCCACAATTCAGTCACACACATTTTTTTTGAAAAGTAGTTTGCATTAAATGCTTTTGTATGCCAAAAAGCAAGCGTATCTGCTTGATAAATTTTCTCCTATGTGTACACTTAGCAATATTTTAAAGTAGTTTTTTTTCTGTCTCTTGTAGGAATCTTTAGATTCTACAGAAAAACTCCTAGAGCCATTTGTACCTGTTACAGAACCGGTAAGTATCACCTACATATTTTTATACTTAAAATGGATTTCCCCATAATGAAATATATATTATTGTGTAATCTACAGACACATTACATTAAATGGTCATTCTCTTTAAAACTCATTTTTGCTATTGCACTCCTTATGGTAAATAAAAAAATATTTCTAATATACTTTGTTTAAAAAATGAAGTTTTCTATGTTTTATTTCTGCTTAAAAATGCTCAAGAGCACATTTTCCCCCCATCTCACTCACAGACTTAGGACTGAAGCCCAAATACAGAAAGTGCAGCCTGGAGTGCTGAGGGGGGTGTGTCCAGCCTCATCCAATCATAGCTCCTCTCACACTTAACTGCCATATGCTGTTGGTTGGACACACCCCCCTCAGCACTCCAGGCTGCACTTCCTGTGTTTGGGCTTCGGTCCAAAGTCTGTGTATGAGATGGGGGAAAAGCACAAATAAAACATAGAAAACTTAATTTTTTTTTAACCAGCCTAGCGGTATTCCCGAGCGTGACTCGGGGTTAATTTTCGCTGCTAGAATCGGTAACCCCGAGTCACGCTCGGGGTAGAATTGCAGAGTTGCTGTGCGGGCTGCACAGTATATCGCAAAAGCAATCGAATCGCGATTTTTGCTTTTTGCGATATAGTGATGCAGCCCCCGGGAAAATATGTGATTATCTGCTCGGGTTGGCTCCCGTGGCGGGGGCCGGCCAGAGCAGGTAAAGACATATACTAAAAGTCAGTGTTTCTCAACCAGGGGGCCTCCAGATGTTGCAAAACTACAACTCTCAGCAAGCCCGGACAGCCAAAGGCTGTCCGGGCATGCTGGGAGCAGTAGTTTCACAACAGCTGGAGGCACCCTGTTAGAAAAACACTGAGCTAAGTGTAAAAGTAAAAAGGAAGAAAATAAAAAAACCTTTTGCTCACCTAATCCCGTTCCCTGCAGATGTCGTTCCCCTCCGTGCACTCTGGTCCCTGCTCTCTTCACTATGCATCTTACAGGACCTTTCCCTTTTCAGCCAATCACAGGCCGCAGTGGTGTAAAGCCTGTGATTGGCTGAAGGGGAAAGGGCTTGTTCTGCAGCAAATACACTAGGTTTGAAATTTCTGCCCGGCAAACCTAGTGTATTCTGCTGCAGGGGGAATGTGACAGAGGGGGGGGGGAATGTGACAGAGGGGAGAATGTAACAAGGGGGGGGGAATGTGACAGATGGGGGAATGTGACAAGGGGGGGAATGTGACAAGGGGGGGGATGTGACGGGGGAGGAATGTGACAAGGGGGGGATGTGACAGGGGGGGGAGTGGAATGTAACAAGGGGGGGGGGAGAATGTAACAAGGGGGGGAATGTAACAGAGGGGGGGGGAGAATGTGACAGGGGGGGAGAATGTGACAGGGGGGATGAATGTGACAGGGGGGATGAATGTGACAGGGGGGATGAATGTGACAGGGGGGGATGAATGTGACAGGGGGGGATGAATGTGACAGGGGGGGGGGAGAATGTGACGGGGGGGGAGAATGTGACGGGGGGAGAATGTGACGGGGGGAAGAATGTGACGGGGGGGTGAATGTGACGGGGGGAAGAATGTGACAGGGGGGGAAGAATGTGACAGGGGGGGAAGAATGTGACAGGGGGGGAAGAATGTGACAGGGGGGGATGAATGTGACGGGGGGAAGAATGTGACGGGGGGGGTGAATGTGACGGGGGGGAGAATGTGACGGGGGGGAGAATGTGACAGGGGGGGGAGAATGTGACGGGGGGAAGAATGTGACAGGGGGGGGAATGTGACAAGGAGAGGGAGAATGAGACAGGGGGGGGGATGTGACAGGGGGGGGGATGTGACAAGGAGGGGGAGAATATGATATGGGGGGGGGGGGAAATGTGACAAGGGAGGGGGAATGTGACGGGGGGAGATGTGGAATTTCAATGCAAAAAATTGTACCGCTTTTGGTACAAATTTCCAGACAGAATCATACCGCCAGGGAGGTTAAAACAAAGTATATCAGAAATATTTTTCATTTACCATAAGGAGTGCAATAGCAAAAATTAGTTTTAATGAGGGTTACCATTAAAAGTTTTCTGGCACCTTACATTGCTTTCCCTGCCAGGATTGACCTACCAATGATCGGTAAAATGTAGCCACGGCGCTGCTACTTCTTTGTTTTTATGATCATTAATGGTCGTAGGGATGGCTTCCTTAAGATAGGTTACCAAATTAAAATCCAAGAAAACTCCTTTAATATTGTTTTTTATATTAACAAAACCTCCAAAAACATAATTTAATACAGGATGGAGTAGTGGCAAAAACTGAAATACTGCCTCATAATTCTGAATCGGAGCCATCTTTATCCAGACATCGAAGACACAAGCTCAAAGAAAATATATCCTCACATTCTGAGCAGGTAAAGATTTTGTTCAGACTACAAGTACTGGTTTTGATAACAATAATTGATAACTATTACTAATATATTTGTAGTAAAATATTGCATACACTTTTGCCATCCTCATTTGTAGTACTCCTCTGGCCAGCGTTCGGAACATTTAGTTCCGAACGCTGTGTGCACGCTGTGGGTGTTGGCAACGCCCCCTGTGATGTCAGACCACGCCCCCTCAATGCAATTCTCCGGGAGGGGGAGAGGTGGCCACCAAGCACCCTCCCATAGACTTGCATTGAGGGGCATGGCCTGACCTCACAAGGTGGCGTTGCCAACCCCCGCAGCATGCACACAGCGTTCAGAACTAAATGTTCTGAACGCTGGCCAGTGGAATACCCCTTTTAAAGGCTACATGTCATAGTATTAAACTAGAAATGTAATCTGGTCAGTAAACAGCAGCAAATAAAGCACTATTGCATCCATATGCTACATTTAAAATTGAGACTATGGGAGGCAACTTTTAGTCTGTGAACTAGAAACCAACTTTGACCCTGGAGCCCTACACAGCCTTCCTTACACGTGCAATTTCTCCATGGACATTTGGGCCCCATCAAAGCACAGCATCAAGTATAATTGCCTGAAAGGTCATCCTGGGATTAATGTACCGTATTTATCAGGGTATACCACGCACCGGCCTATAACACGCACCCTCATTTTACCAAGGATATTTGGGTAAAAAAGTTTTTTACCCAAATATCCTTGGTAAAATGAGGGTGCGTGTGTGTGCATGTGTATACCCCGATACACCCCCAGGAAAGGCAGGGGGAGAGAGGCCGTCGCTGCCTGCTTCTCTCCCCCTGCCTTTCCTGGGGTCTAGAGCCCTGCTGCCGCCGCTTCTCTCCCCCTGGCTATCGGTGCTGCTGCCCGTTCTCTCCCCCTGACTATCGGTGCCGACGCCCCATTGCCGGCGCCGATAGCCAGGGGGAGAGAAGTGGAGCCGGCAATGGGGCAGCGGCGCCGATAGCCAGGGGGAGAGAAGGGGCAGCGGCACCCATTGCCGGCGCCGCTGCCCCGTTGCCTCCCCCATCCCCGGTTGTATAATTACCTGTTGCTGGGGTCGGGTCCGTGCTGCTCGGGTCCGGCTATCGGCGTCGGCAATGGGGCGCCGGCACCGATAGTCAGGGGGAGAGAATGGGCAGTGGCACCGATAGCCCGGGGGAGAGAAGGGCCGGCAGCAGGGCTCTAGACCCCAGGACAGGCAGGGGCAGAGAAGCTGGCAGCAACGGCAGGTCTCTGCACCTGCAAAGCCGCTGCAGTTCATTGATTTAAAGCGCCCGCTTTAAATCATTGAACTGCAGCGGCTTATCGGCGTATAACACGCAGATAGACTTTAGGCAAAAAAAATTTGCCTAAAAAGTGCGTGTTATACGCCGATAAATACAGTATATTAGACTGGGGTAAAAATAAAACATATACTAACCTGCCTCAATCCCCTGCAGCTTCCGCATTAAATCTTCCAGTCCTCTCAGCTACTTCCTGGTTGCTGATGATGCGTTGTCCTCACAGGAACTGCCCCAATCAGACAATCAGTGACCGACTCAAAGTCAGTGATCGCATTAGTGGGATAGTTCCTGTAGGGACAACACGTCATCAGCAACCAGAAAGTAGTCGAGAGGACCAGGGACTGGCAACAGCAGCCGCAGAGGATTGAGGCAAATAAGTATAGGTTCTGTTCGATTTTTAGCACTGCCCATATACATTAAAGCGTTACTGTCAATAAATCAACTTTTGACATGTTGATCAGAGACTCCTAAAAGCCACTGCGATGGTGAGTTATTAGGCATTTAAGCGAGCCTTATTACGCTCTTCTCCCTGGCTGGCCAAGAGATCTGTACATTTCTCTGCATAGAATGTATAAACTATACAACCTGTCGAATCCCAATATCTCTGACCTGATCTCCCAATACTGCCCTTCACACAATCTCTGATCCTCACAAGACTTTCTCCTGTGCTCTCCCCTGGTCCGTTCCTCACACAACAGTCTCCAAGATTTCTTCTAAGTTTCCCCCATACTCTAGAGATTACTACTTCGACAAATCCTTCCCTAAACCACCATCACAGCCTTCAAACACAACCCCGAAATTAATTTCTTCAGAATAGGTTTCAACCTACAATATCCCTATTACCAGGAAGGTATGTAGAAGAGAATAAAGGGCCAGCCGACTGCCTTAATGAATGCTTTTGTTCAGTTTTTATAGAAGAAAAAGAAGGAAAAGGACCTCCATTAGGAAGGAAGACTAAAAATTTGTTTGATGCATGTGTTTTTATAGAGGAAGAGGTTCTACGTTTTCTGTCTAAAGTGAAGACAAATAAGTCACAGGGGCATGATGGGATACACCCAAAGTTATTAAAAGAGCTTAGTGGTGAGCTAGCAAAACCGTTAACAGATTTATTTAACCAATCACTGGTAACAGGAGTCATCCCGTAAGATTGGAAAGTAGCAAATGTCGTGCCCATTCACAAGAAAGGTAGTAGGGAGGAATCAAGCAACTATAGGCCAGTAAGTCTGACATGACTAGTGGGGAAATTAATGGAAACCCTACTAAAGGATAGGATTGTGGAACATCTAAAATCCCATGGATTGCAAAATGAAAAACAACATGGGTTTACTTCAGGGAGATCATGTCAAACAAATCGTAGAGATTTTTTGGACTGGGTGACCAAAATAATAGATGGCGGAGGGGCAGTAGACATCACATATCTAGATTTTAGTAAGGCTTTTGACACTTTTCCACATAGAAGACAATAAACTACAGTCTTTGAGCTTGGACTCCCCTATTGTTGAATGGATTAGGCAGTGGCTGAGTGCCAGACAACAGAGGGTTGTAGTCAATGGAGAATATTCAGAGCAAGGTCTTGTTACCAGTAGAGACCTCAGGGATCTGTACTGGGACCAATTTTGTTTCATATCTTCATTAGTCATATTGCAAAAGGTCTCGAAGGTGATGTGTGTCTTTTTGCTGATGACACAAAGATATGTAACAGGGTTGATGTTCCTGGAGGGATCCGCCAAATGGAAAAGGATTTAGGAAAACCAGAAGAATGGTCAGAACTCTGGCAACTAAAATTTAATGTGGATAAGTGCAAGATAATGCACCTGGGGCGTCAAAACTCTCGGGCAGAATATAGAATATTTAACACCGTCCTGACCTCAGTATCTGAGGAGAGGGATTTAGGAGTAATTATTTCAGATGACTTAAAGGTAGAAAGACAATGTAATAGAGCAGCAGGAAACGCTAGCAGAATGCTTGGATGTATAGGGAGAGGTATAAGCAGTAGAAAGAGAGAAGTGCTCATGCCGCTGTACAGAGCACTGGTGAGGCCTCACTTGGAGTATTGTGTACAGTACTGGAAGCCGTATCTCCAGAAGGATATAGAGAGTTCAGAGAAGATACTAAACTAGTACATGGATTGCAGGACAAAACTTAACCAGGAAAAGTTAAAGCTTGGAAGAAAGAAGATACAGAGGGGATATGATAGAGACACTTAAATACATAAAAGGAATTAACACGGTAAAGGAGGAGAGCATATTTAAAAGAAGAAAAACTACTACAAGAGGACATATCAGGAAGTATTACTTTACTGAGAGAGTAGTGGATGCATGGAATAGCCTTCCTGCAGAAGTGGTTGCTGCAAATACAGTGAAGGAGTTTAAGCATGCATGGGATAAGCATAAGGCTATCCTTCATATAAGATAGGGCCAGGGGCTATTGATAGGATTCAGATTATTGGGCAGACTAGATGGGCCAAATGGTTCTTATCTGCCGACACATTCTGTGTTTCTACCTTGTGAACGGCCACCTCCCTCCCCTCACCTTGTAAATTGTGAGCCTCACGGGCATTGGCCTCTGTATTAGGAAGTGAGCAATTATCCTCGCTCCCTCTGTATCAGTTTGTCATTTACCTCTTTCATGTCTATTGTACTTGATTTTATGTTATGAAATGTATTTTAACCCCTTATCATATGTACAGCACCCTGAGAGTAAGGGCTTTCTAAAAATAAATATTAATAATATCTGAGAAAAGTTACAGTGTAAGTGAATACAATATTATTGTGTGTACAGTGGCACATATACCGTTAGTGGTGGGAAGTAAAATAAATTATTGAAAAACAATGTGTTTATTTTAGTTCCCTGTAGTTTGTCCAAGACCTCTGCCTTCTCCTCCTGTCATACATCGAGCTGCTCCAAAATCCCTCGGCAGTCCTGAAAAGAAAAGCACTGCTGTAGAATCCGACCGTGGACCAAAACCTAGCAGCCATTTAAGTCAGGTACAAAATGATTTTTGTAGACTGCCCATTTCTCAATATTAGAATGACTAGACAGTTTATCTTTAGGTTTTACCTTGTGACCCTAAAATTTCTACATGACTTTACAGCAAAGCCACGAAAAATGTTTGTCATATAATGGACAAACGGATAAATGTTTAAAATGGATAAATGTTTGTCATATAATGCCAATGAACTGTCTTTCTATTTACTTTTATACAGGATCATCGACCTTTATCAGCGAGAGAAAGACGACGACTAAAACAGTCCCTAGAAGAAATATCATTATCTGGTCAGACATGTAAATGTATATGATTATAAATAATGTTTCAGTGGAATATTTTTTATTTCCGTTTTATATAAGTATTTACCAGATGTTGACTGAACTGTATAAAAACCATTAACGTTCCTGACTAATGCTTATTAGAAATGTGAAAATAGTTTTCACCAAATTACACAATTAATGGAATTTCCCTATAGGATACAGTTTTGATCATTGTTTCAAATAACTTCCCTTCGTTTGATAACCTATGTGATTCCTAACAAATATTTGTAAATTACTTAATTTAGCAAAAATTATACTTTACCTTAGAAAAGACTCCAAAGTCTTGGCAACTAGGTTTATCACTTCCCTGCAGTCTGCTGTCCACTGTTGTTAGGCCCAGTCTGTCTCTAGTAGACCAAGACAGACCACAGGGACTGAGGGCTTAGCTCATCTATATGCAAGAAAGCCGGAGAGAGCCGGGCTGCATACCAGCAATAAGTCTGCCTTCTACATATGTTCCACACTGTGATTGAAAGACTTCCCTCTCATCTTTCACCACTAATAAATTTCTGGAAAACTGTTCCCTGTTTACATACCAGTATTAGTACTACTGTACGTCCACAGTGCTGCCTCAGAACTGGCAGGCTTGTCGTCCCAATTATCAGCAGAATTTCAGTAATTTCAGTTCTTAGTATAACCCCTTCTTTGCTGTACTGATGCCTTTTCCTTCCTTTTTGTTCATAAAGAAAGCCCAGTGCATCAGTAATCCCTCCTCCCTCCATATGAAATCTATCCATAGAATAGGGGATTACAAACTGATCGCTGGTGGGGGGGGGGGGGGGGGGGGAGTCTGACTGCTGGGACCCCCATCGTTTCTAAAAATGGGGCCAAAATTGTATTTGTAACGAATAGTGCGCACCGCACATGCATTGCCAGTGCTGCATTCATTTTTTAATGGGGCCACCAAACATTCCAAAGTTTAGTGCTTGCCTTTGTTCGGCAGCCTTTTATAGAGTGAATGGAGCTCAGGTTTTGTCTCTGTTCTCAGATCGGTGAGGGTCCCAGTGAAAAGTCCACCAATCAATGAGCTTGTTATCTTCTATCCTATGGATAACATCTGTTGTTTGAGAATACTCTTCAAGTAATGTAAAGCATAACTGGCATTACGCTTTAAGACTACCATTTAAAGTTAATTTAATAATAAAACATGTCTTAATGTTAAAGTAGGACAATTCAAGAATGTCCTAGCAAATTGAACTATTTGTTACTTCCTCTCTTTCTCTCAAGCACCAACAGCCATCAGAGTAGACCCTGCTCAAGATGGTGATAGAGGACAAGCAATAAATCCTGCCTGTCAGTCATTGCCAAGTCTACATGAGGTGAATTCAGATTTTTTTTAATGGTGTTAGAAAGGAAATAACATGAGGAAATTACAGGTTAACAATGGACTATATTAGTTTCCTTATTTAGCTGTGGCCTGCTAATGAAAATGTAGTGTTACAATAGCAGCTATTCTGATAAATGGCTGTCCATAGAAAACAAGGACGTCTCAAGACTTTCAGAACAGTACCTGTTTGTACAGAGCTGCAGGGAGACCCACCTCTATGATGCTCATATGTACTAATAAGGACAGGGTTGTTTTGTCTTGTACTGTAAAATTAGACGAAAACAACTAAAATGTCCCGCCTCTCAAAAAGTGATCAAAAGGTTGTATGTACACAAAAATGGTACTAAAGCTTGTCCTGGCAAATGCAAGTCTTCACACAGCAAAAACTTTATATATCTAGTATAACTGTAATCATATTAACCTGCACAATAAAGTTGTCATGTAATTTGTATCTGTAACTACTTTACTACTCTGGAAAAGATACATTTCCCATTTCTACCCGAGAAAAATTCAATCCAAAATGGTGCCATTAAAGAATACAACTTGCCTTGCACAAAACATGTAGTTTTTGTGGATATGTTAAAGGGGTATTCCGGGCAAAAACATCTTATCCCCTATCGAAGGGATAGTGTCTGATCGTGGGGGGCCTGCCGATCTCCATGCAGCAGCCCACATTCTATGCGTAGCTGAGTCTGCAGTTTCGGAAACAGCCGGGCTTCCGAGACGGGGACGTGATGTGACGTCACGCCATGCCCCCTCCATTCTTGTCTATGGGAGGGGGTGTTGCGGCTGTTACGCCCCCTCCCATAGAAATTAATCGAGGGGGCGTGGTGTGACGTCACGTCCCCGTCTCGGAAGCCCGGCGGTTTCCGAAACTGCAGACGCAGCGGGCCCCCCCGCGATCCGACATCTTATGCCCTATCCTTTCGATGTTTTTGCCCGGAATACTCCTTTAATAGAAAAATTACCCTTTCATGACAACCTGCGTAAATATACGTATTGGTGGAGAATTATGAAGCGGCCTCTGAAGCTGAGTCTGTCCTATACATGGCAAGTGCCGGCTGGTATCTGCAGCTGACACCCGCCGATAATGACCAACATTAGCAATGGCACTGATACCAATCATTTATTCCCTAAATTGCCACAATTAATAGTAATCATGGCATTTAGGGGATTGTCTGATAGGTACCTGTCCTGGCAGATCTCCAAACAGCACCACTCAATTACTATTAACATGGCAGCCAGAGTCTTTCTGACTTTCTTTTTTTTTTATAACAGTTTTTTTTATTAAATAATTTTTCTTTAAAAACAGATATTTGAGAATAAGAAAATAAAAGTACATAGAATAATAAACAGAGTCATTACATATTAAAAAGACCAGGTTACAATATGATCACATAGATCCGGCTGTAAAGATGTTGTAAAGTCCAGGTTATTTCAGGTCGGCTCTGTGAGTATCCGGGGAAGACCCCACATCAGAGACATGAAGCTTAGATAAAAGCCGTTATCTAACAGATAATAAAGAATGAAGCGAGGATAATATGAAGTGCTATTAGAGGATACTAATAATATCTCTTGACTCTGGATCCATTACACCTCAGCTTATGGTCAATAATCCAGGCAATATGCAATGAAGAAGATGTAAAATAATGTAAAAAATGTTTTTGTGTAATGTTAACTCTTCTGTTACAGCCTGCCTTAGCGGGCTGTACTAGTAGAGTGACGATTTCATGGCTCAATGCAATAGCATTGCATTGAGCTGTAGGAGTTAAAAGTACTAACATAAAACAAAATCTATATAAATTGGATATCACTCTAATTGCACTGACCCACATAATAAAGATAACTTGTCAGCTTTATTGTAAAGTGCGTTCCCATAAAACATCCTCAGGATAGGAATGGCTGACCTCATCTCATTAATGCTGGTTAGTTCATAGGGTTTCAAAAGGAAAAAGCCCTAAAAAGCTTTTGCTTTATCAAATATTGTAAATTTTTTAAAGCTTGTGTTTTTTTTTTTTTTTAAACAAGAAGATTATAGACTAATGTCTTGTACATCTCATGCTTGTATTCTAACTAAAGTGTGTTCTCTTAATAAAGAAAGGACGACATTCTGTACTAGGGGCTGATGTTGAGGATGATCTAAGTTCCTCCACCAGTTCCATGGACAAGTCTGAGGGAGACAGTAAAGAGAGGTAACTACTGAGCATGACTGAGCAACAATGTCCATTGAGCATTAGAAAAATGACAAACACAACAGTGAACTTATGGAGTGATGTGGGAAGTGAATTCCTACCCAAAATGTGTAAACGTATTTTTTTGTTGTTGTTTTTTTCTCATATACTTATCTGTAATATGTTGGCATGTCAAAAGTTTCCAGTTTTTCCAGTGTGACACTCCAGATGCTACTTCGGAGATGGACTCCTCTTGGCAGGGACACCCCCTCAGCCAATCACTGACTGAGGCAGGACACTTCTGCAGCCAGTTATTGGCTGATCGGGCCATCTTTGCCGAGAGGAGTTTCTCTGAAGTAGCAGTCAGAACGTTCAATGGGAAAAACACATAAAAAATGTGAAAATGTACACTGTGTAAACACCACGCCTATTAAATTGATATGGGTTGCCTTATTAAATTAACCTAGTTTTAACGTAGACACTGTTTTAACTTTGGACATTTTTTGTCCCCCAGGAAAAATTCTGACTCTGGAGAAATGAACGATCTTGTAAATCTAATGACACAAACGTTACACATGGAGAAAGATGACGGTCAAATGCCACCAGCTGTTTGTAAGGAGTTTAAGATCAACAGAAGATACAAAGATACATTAAGGCTGCATGGAAAAACATCTGAGGAGCAAGAAGATGTTGTCTTTCAAGACTTGGCTTTAGGTGAGCAGCGGTAACCACTCATGTGGCGTACAACATGCATGCCAACAAGGTTATTTTTAACAGCCAGTCTTTGTTGAATACTTATTACATGGGGGTTGCTAAAGAAATGATGCAGAGGGATGGCTATGTATGGCCACCTGTAGACCTGGTTGGATAGCTTACAAACAGAAAATTAATGAAAATGGAAGAACTCAAGATGTAGGGGAAGCACCACTACTGTAGTAGTCTCCAAGAGACCACTGCAGGACTGGCTGTACATTTTGTGCACCCCATAAAAATGTGGTTACATGTACCTATATGTATATAGGAAATAGGCTTATAGTGCATCATATGTTTATATACATACAAGAATAGATTTTCTATCAGAATTTTCAGAATAATAAAGACAGTGCTATGTTGTTTGCACAGATAATTTGACAGTTCCGGAAAAATTCCGCAGAATGATTGAAGCTTTAAGGACTGATGTTGTGCAGGAACTGGGTGTTAAAGTTCTGGAGGAAGTGTACAACGTCATGGAAGAGGAGGATGAAAAGCTACGAGAGGTAAATGAATATATTCCTACTTTGCAGTATAACCGGATAAAAACTGTGACTCCATGATAGCATGATGTACCTATTGTATTAGATAGTAAACACCTCAATACACAAACCCTTTTATCTATTTACAGCCATGTTAAAGGGGTTGTCTGGCCCCACAAAATGTGTAAAAGCTCTGGCTAATATATATATAAAAATAAGTTATCTATGTGACAACCATCCTGACGGTGCCCAACCCCAGCTTAACAAACAATTACTGTTTTTGTTTTCACTGGATGAAATGCTTGCCATGTAGTGGTGACCCATGCTAACCAGATTGGTTAAAGAGGTACTCCGCCCCTAGACATCTTATCCCCTATCCAAAGGATAGGGGATAAGATGTCAGATCGCCGGGGTCCTGCTGCTGGGGACCCCGGGGATCGCTGCTGCAGCACCCCGCTATCATTACTGTGCAGAGCGAGTTCGCTCTGCACGTAATGACGGGCAATACAGGGCCGGAGCATCGTTACATCACGGCTCCGCCCCTCGTGACGTCACGGCCCGCCCCCGTCAATACAAGTCTATGGGAGGGGGCGTGGTGGTCGTCACGCCCCCTGCAATAGACTTGTATTAAGGGGACGGGCCGTGATGTCATGAGGGGCGGAGCCATGACGTCACGCTGCTCCGGCCCCTGTATCGCCCGTCATTACGCACAGAGCGAACTCGCTCTGTGCAGTAATGATGGCGGGGTGCCGCAGCAGCGATCCCCGGGGTCCCCAGCAGCGGGACCGCGGCGATCTAACATCTTATCCCCTATCCTTTGGATAAGGGATAAGATGCCAGAGGCGGAATACCTCTTTAAGCAATTTCCTGGTTGTGAAGATACTGCTCAGCTAGGACCATACACCATTTAGATACCCATAACAATGCATATAATAAAGTAATGCTGTCAATTATGGTAAGTTGCAAAGAGCGCAACAACTTTTTGTGAATTGCTTTTTTTGCATTCTGCCATAAGAACAAGCTGGAAGAAGTGTCTGGCTGAGAGCTGTACTTCCCTTCTCTCTCTGCTCCCAATCTTACTGTAGTAGACAAGCCCCATAGAGTTACATTGGAGTCTGTCTCCTACAAAAGACAGGTAAAAGGGCAGCGATCGGTGGGGTCTGAACACCCAGACCGTGACCAATCAAAACGTTTGACATGTCTGTGTTTTTTTTTTTTTCAAATGATGCGGACACTTTAAAGAGGACCTGTGATGACTCACAAAGAAACTAGTTGGTGCAACCTCTAGATAGCTTATGGGGGTACTGAGGGGTGGGAATATAATTATAAGGGTGTGTTTGGTGTGCTATACTTACTATGATGCTCCCCATCATAGTAAGTATAGCACACCAAACACACCCTTATAGGGAGGATGCATAATGTATGGGGGAATGTATTTAGCGCTGGACTGGCTGTGCTCAGCAGGATCTCATGAAAGGTCCAAGATCTCCCACACACAGTATTTGCTGCGTATTTGAAGCTGTGTTTAATCATTTAGTTATATTGATTTACACAGCATCAAATTTTCAGCATCATATCAGAAGAAAAACTTGGTACATGTGAATGTGCCCTAACAGTACTTTAATACATACATATCTTTTTCAGGTTTTCCGCAGCAGATTTTGCTACCCATTGAAGTCAATAGGTAGAAAAAATCAGCTGCAAAAAATCTGTACCATATGGTACATTCACACACTGTGCCCTTGACTTTAATGTAATCTGCTGCGGAAAACCTGCTACGGCTTAAACGAACAGCATGAAATTCGCAGTAAGTACCGCCCACCCCTTCAGGTATGTTCAAATATGTAGGTGTATTTCTTGTGGATTTTCCGCAGCTACCACTGACTTCACAGGGTCAGTGGAAAATCCTCAAATCTGCTACTATTGCAGATAATTTCTTGGCAGGAAAAACTGCAGGAAAGAAGCTTGATAACAAGGGTAAGAAGCATTTTTGTCTACTAAGATATATTACAAAGTTTCTTATATTTGCTTGTACTATTGTTATAGGCATAATTTGTTAAAATGACAGGGCCTGTTTAAGGTATAGATGATTTGTTTTGTGAATTTAAGTTTCTGTTGCAAACTCATATACATTTTATACTTTTTTGTTTCTTCCAGTTGCATTTACAGAAGCTCCTGGGAGAGAAATACAGCAACTACAACCTGAAAGTTCGCCAACTAAAGTTTTTTGAAGAGAATTCAAAATTTTAACTGAATTGTCAGTTCATTTGTTAAGACTGCACATTTTTACCTTTTTTTTTTTCATTTTCATACACTAAGTGGTCCATTCCTCCTTGTGCTGAGGGAATATCAATGGCAATATATTAACATTTTGTCAAATTTATAAGAATTTTTTGCTGCTGGCAGGACATTTTTATGAGGATTTGTATGGGATGATGTAACGTAAGTGCAGTAATCCCATGTATATGTGACTATACCTATCATTGTCCCTTTTCCTCTTGAAGAGGAAACATTTCTACTGTTTTGAAAACAATATTTTCTGTATTATGTAGAATATAAAAAATCATGTGACTTACAATGTATTTACTACCTTTTTTTTTTTTTTTTGTCACCTTGTTTGTAATTTGTATGATATACTTACTGTATGGTAGTAAATTCTTACTAATGTACAAAGTTGTCCTGGAAGTCTTATAAGTAGAGATGAGCAAACTTTTGAAAAATTTGATTTGGGTGATTCGCCGAATTTTCCGGAAAAAAAATCGGTTTGATACGATATTTGTTCATGGCGAATCTATATTGAAAACTGCTATTTCTGGCCTACAGAGAGCATCAATAGGAGTGTAGAACACTTTGCTTTGTTCTAACATTAGTGAAATAATACTGTTATTCAGAATAACATGCAGATTAACGCCATCGCTTTTAGAATCACTGCCGCAGAGCGGCACAATGACAGCCTGGAGGTGGCATCAGTATGAGGAGACCATATAGTGGCTGAATGACACAGCTTGGAGGTTTTGGCAGCATGAGGAGACCATATAGTGGCTGAATGACACAGCGTGGAGGTGTTGGCTGCATGAGAAGACCATATAGTGGCTGAATGACACAGCGTGGAGGTGTTGGCAGCATGAGGAGACCATATAGTGGCTAAATGACACAGCGTGGAGGTGTTGACAGCATGAGGAGACCATATAGTGGCTGAATGACACAGCTTGGATGTGGCTGAAGCATGAGGAGACCATGAAGTGGCTGAATGACACAGCGTGGAGGTGTTGGCAGCATGAGGATACCATATAGTGTCTAAATGACACAGCCTTGAGTTGGCAGAAGGAGGAGACAATAGGGCCTCACAATCCCTAAGAATAAAAGATGAATTTTGAAATTTAAATTGAAGATGTATGGTAGCAAGTGCTACCATAAACCTTTTAAGGTAGTGTCCCAGGCCGAGCAGCATCACTAAACCATATAGTTGCTGAATGACACAGCCTGGAGCTGGCAGCAGCATGAGTAGACACTAGGGCTTCACAATCTGTAAGATAAAAAGATGAATTTTTAAATTTAAATTAAAGATTTATGGTAGCTAGTGCTACCATTACATTTATTAGGTCCAGGCCCAGCAGCATCAGTAAACCATATATTGACTGAATGACAAAGCCTGGAGGTGGCTGAATCATGATGAGACCCTATAGTGGCTGAATGGCACAGCCTGGAGTTGGCTGAAGCATTAGGAGAGACCATATAGTGGCTGAATGGCACAGCCTGGAGTTGGCGGCAGATGAGGAGACAATAGGGACACACAATCTCTAAGAATAAAAGATGAATTTTGAAATTTCTGTTGAAGATGTATGATACCTAGTGCTACCATAAACATATATAGGTAATGTCCTAGGCCCAGCAGCATCACTAAAGCATGTAGTTGCTGAATGACACAGACTGTAGCTGGCTGAATCATCGGTAAACCATATAGTGGATGAATGACACAGCCTGGTGTTGGCAATCATGAGGAGACCATATAGTTGCTGAAACACACAACCTGGAGCTGGCAGCAGCATGAGTAGATACTGGGGCTTCACAATCCCTAAGATTAAAAGATTTTAATTGAAGATTTATGGTAGCTAGGGCTACCATAAACAAATTTAGGCCCAGGCCCAGCAGCATTAGTAAACCATATATTGGCTGAATGACGGCATATAGTGTCTGAATGGCCTGGAGTTAGCAGAAGCATGAGGACACCATTGAAATTTAAGATATTTAAATTTAAGAATTTTAAAATGAAATTGAGGATTTTTAAATTGAAATTTTAACTCCCAAGTTTTAGTGCCCCGGGCCCCGGCTTGTGGGTACAAAGGACCAAATTTAAAAAGGAGTCACTTGGCAGCACAATGACAGAGCCTGGAGGTGGCATCAGTATGAGGAGACCATATAGTGGCTGAATGACTGCCTGGAGTTTGTGGCAGCATGAAGAGACCATATAGTGGCTTAATGGGACAGTCTGGAGTTGGCTGAAGCATGAGGAGACCATATAGTGGCGGAATGGCACAGCCTGGACGTGGCTAAAGCATGAGGATACCATATAGTGGCTGAATGAGACAGCCAGGAGGTGGCAGCATCAGGAGTCCTGAAAATGACCCTAATGCAGAGGAATTTCTGAAACTGGGGACCAGCACCTTAATTATGTTTTGCAGTATCCATGGCAACACAATGGGAGAGCCTGGAGGTGGTAGCATCAGCATGAGGACAACATAGAGCAGCACAATTAGAGAGCGTGGAGGTGGCAGCATCAACATGAGACCATATGGCGGCACAATGACAGTGCCTGGAGGTGGTAGCATCAGCATGAGGAGACCATATGGTGGCACAATGACAGCCTGGAGGTGGCAGCATCAGCATGAGGAGACCATAGAGCAGCACATTTAGAGAGCTTGGAGGTGGCAGCATCAGCATGAGGAGACCATATGGCGGCACAGTGACAGCCTGGAGGTGGCAGCATCAGCATGAGGAGACCATATGGCAGCACAATGACAGAGCCTGGAGGTGGTAGCATCAGCATGAGGGCCATGCCAAGTGAGGGTTGAGTCTGAGGAACCCACCGACTGTTGACTGGGGGTGTCGGATGTCACTTGGGATGAAGTGGATGACCGAGTGAACCGATCAATCATGGCTGCTGGGTTGCTGGTCGAGACACGACTGCTAGCAGACATCGGGAGCTCAGACCTCTCCTGCTACTCCGACTGCCACACGCCCCTGCTCTGCTGCGGCCTCTGCCACTCCACTGTGCACATCCTGGCACTACTCTGCCTGACATACTTATTGTGTATATCAGGGGAGTACAATACGCTTCACTACGCTTAAAACAGTATTTGTCTAGAACAGCAGCAGGTGTGTACTATTAGCTGTCCTTTCACAGTAAATAGGCCCTTGACAGATTAACAGGTACAAAATAGTACACTATTTAGATGTACAGTGGGGATCAAAAGTTTGGGCACCCCAGGTAAAAATTTGTATTAATGTGCATAAAGAAGCCAAGGAAAGATGGAAAAATCTCCAAAAGGCATCAAATTACTGATTAGACATTCTTATAATGTCAACAAAAGTTAAATTTTATTTCCATCATTTACACTTTCAAAATAACAGAAAACAAAAAAATGGCATCTGCAAAAGTTTGGGCACCCTGCAGAGTTAATATCTTGTACTGCCCCCTTTGGCAAGTATCACAGCTTGTAAACACTTTTTGTAGCCAGCCAAGAGTCTTTCAATTCTTGTTTGAGGAATCTCTTTGCCCCTTCTGGGCAAAGATTTCTGGTCTCTGTCACGCACTGCTCTTTTATGGTCTATCCATAGATTTTCAATTATGTTGAGGTCAGGAGATTGTGAAGGCCATGGCAAAACCTTCAGTTTACGCCTCTTGACGTAATCCCCCGTGGATTTCGAGGTGTGTTTAGGATCATTATCCATTTGTAGAAGCCATCCTCTCTTTAACTTCAGCTTTTTCACAGATGGCATCAAGTTAGCATCCAAAATTTGCTGAAATTTTATTGAATCCATTTTTCCTTCTACTCGTGAGATGTTCCCTGTGCCACTGGCTGCAATACAACCCCAAAGCATGATTGATCCACCCCCATGCTTAACAGTTGGACAAAGGTTCTTTTCATTAAATTCTGTTCCCCTTCTTCTCCAAACGTACCTTTGCTCATTCCAGCCAAAAAGTTCAATATTAACCTCATCGGTCCATAGAACTTGTTTCCAAAATGCATCAGGCTTGTCTATATGTTCATTTGCAAAGTTCAAACGCTGATTTTTATGGTGAGGACATAGAAGAGCTTTTCTTCTGATGACTCTTCCATTAAGACCATATTTGTACAAGTAGCTCTTTATAGTGGAATAGTGTACCACAACTCCAGTGTCTGCCAGATCTTTCTGGAGGGATTGTGAAGTCAAACATGGGTTTTGAATAGTTTTTCTCACTGCGAGCTGTTCTGTCTGATATTTTTCTTGGTCTTGCTTTAACTTCCACTGTTCCTAATGACTGCAATTTCTTAATTACATTCCGAACAGAGGATATTGACATCTGAAAACGCTTTGCTATGTTCTTATAGCCTTCTCCAGCTTTGTGAGCGTCAACTATTTTCAGTTTCAGATTTCTAGACAACTGCTTAGAAGAACCCATGGTGCTGATTGTTGGGGCAAGGTCAGATGAGTCAGGGCATTTAAAACCTTTGAGATTGACATCACCTGGTCTTCCAACATGATGATTGAGAACAATCCATGACACTGGCAGGTCTCATCTTTGCAAAGGGGGCAGTGCATGCTATAAATTCTGCAGGGTACCCAAACTTTTGCAGACGCCATTTTTTTTGTTTTCTGTTATTTTGAAAGTGTAAATGATGGAAATAAAATCTAACTTTTGTTGACATATTATAAGAATGTCTAATCTGTAATTTGATGCCTTTTGGAGACTTTTCCATCTTTGTTTGGCTTCTTTATGCACATTAATAAAAATTTTTACCTGGGGTGCCCAAACATTTGATCTCCACTGTAGGTTTGTGGTATGCACTTATGAGGCAGCAAAATGCGGTACAGTACGCTTAAAAAAAACGTATTTTAGTAAAACACCAGCCGGTGATTACTTTTGTCTGGACTTTCACAGTATCTAGGCCCTTGACTGATTAACAGGTACAAAATAGTACACTACTTAGATGTTCGTATTTTGTATGCACTTGAGGGCAGAAAAATGCGGTACAGTACGCTTAAAAAAAAAAGAGTACTTTTGCATGACACCAGCAGTACACAACAGTGCTGCAGCAGAAAAAAGCTGTGTACTAAACGCTAAATTTCACTCTGTCAAAGACTATTAGGAATGGACTGCTGGGTTACCATCTACAGACTAGTATAACCAGCAGATGATTTGTTGTGGAACAAAGACTCAGAATTGCGCAGAATTTTTTTTTTCCTGCCTCCTCTGCTAAGATTTATGAAGTTGAGGCAGCTTGTTGAGATGTACGAGGTAACACACAGCTCTCTGCCCCTCTCTGTAATACAATGTTGTAGAAAGTGACTGGGAGGTTACTGGCTGCAGTAAAAATCCTTTTCAGTGAAAAAAAAACACTGCTCTCTGTCCACCACAATGCTGATGTGACTAGGATGTGAAATGCTGCTGGAATGAGCTTTTCTGTGTAACACACACACAGCGATGTTTGTCCTATCTCTATGCAGTGTAATGAATGATATGACAAGCCGCACAATGGCTGCCGAATATACAGTGACCCCCCCCGACCTACGATGGCCCCGACATGATCAAATTGACATTTGATGGTCTCTCAGAGGCCATCGCATGTCGATGTCAGCATCGACATACGATGCTTTTTTATGTCGGGGCCATCGCATTAAGTGCTATCCGGCAGCGCAAAATGCTTAAGCTGCTGCCGGATAGCAGCTTAATGTTCCCCGTGTGGTGCGGTGAGTATTACTTACCCCTCCATGATGCTCCGGGGTGCCCTCCGGGTCCAGCGCTGGTCTTCCGGTGACGTCAATACGCTGTTGTGTACACCGTCCCGTCATCCAATAGGAACGGCGTACGCAGCGGCGTAATGACGTCGCTACGCAGGCCCAGTAAGGCCTTGCAGAAGACAGCGGAGGACCGGAGAAGACCAGGAGAGCCCAGCAGAGGACCGGAGAAGACCAGGAGAGCCCAGCGGAGGCCCGGGGTCACCATCGAGAGCAGCGGGACACGGTCCGGAACGGCGGGGACAGGTGAGTACAGCTTCTATACTTAACATTGCACAAATCCCTCAACATGTGAAACAGGCTCGTTTGGAACGAATTACCATCGTATGTTGAGGGACCACTGTATAGGGCTGTGACATCACAGGGGTGACTGGCTGCTAATAGGCTACATCCTGCATGTGATTCAGGGTCATCCCGCCTACTTCACTTCCCCCCTTCCCAGCGTTCCTTGCCCCATGTACTGTGGATCCACCATTTTAGATGCCCTGGAGCCCGGCCCGCAGTAAATAAAGTTTAATGAAGCGATTCACGCGATAGAATAGCGGCGATAGTCGCATTCATTGCGAATCGAATATTTCATGAAATTCTTAACTAATTCGGGTTCGTCAGCTTCGATTCGCTCTTCTCTACTTATAAGTCACATATGATAGTAGTCTGTCAACATATAACACTCCTACACAGATCTGGCTTTATTTTAAGAGATCGCATCTCTTAATTTTAAGTGGTCCTTCAGAGAATAGAAGCAACAATCTAATTGGTTGCAACAGGCAACTATGCAGCTTTTGTTTTGTGTCATTTTGAGACCTTTGGATCATTAAACAACCAAAAGTCCCCACATAAATGGCAGATCCCACGCAATGATTAAACTAAACAACAAGAGAACGCGTGTATAGAGATCATAATAATGCTTTATTGGTACACAAAATTTTAATCATGTAAAAAATAAACACAAATACGCTCCCTACAAAGAGGGGCACAATGAAACTGAAGGGCCAGCATAAAACTGAAGAAGAGTGAGGGCTCACCTATACAACGAATATAAAAAGTGAAAATTGTAAGTAAGTCAATGCAGGTGCAACCCAATGAGCTGGGAACTAGAATAACAGTACTGAGCAATAAAGTGCTATTAATAAAAAGGTGCAGAAGTAATAATTACCAAGTGGTGGAGATAACTGAATGGGAGCCGTCACTGCCCGACGTTTTGCCAACAGATGGCTTCTTTCAGACCTTTGGATCATGATGAGAATTGGGGTTGTCAAAATGGAAAAGCTGGGGGAATCAGTGCTGGTCAATATGCTTTGCTATTTGTTGCCAGACAAGGGTGTCAGGGAAACCAAATGTATTATACCTGCTTTCCTTTACGCTGGTCACCCATTACCCCCAAATACTGCATCCTCAGTTATAGTGTCAGTACCCCACTCAGATGTGAAGTTACCAAGTGGGAGACCTTCCCCTAATCCTGGGTCATCAAGGCTTGCTCTCCAAAGGATAGGGAATAAGATGTCTGATCGCGGGGGGTCCCGCTGCTGGGGACCCCCACGATCTCTCCTGCCTCACCCCCGTTCTCCAGCTGCACGGAGCAAAGATCGCTCTGTGTCTGACAGGCGATACAGAGGGCGGTGTATTGTAATGTCAAAGTTCTGCCCCCTTGTGATGTCACACCCCGCCCCCTCAATGCAAGCCTATGAGAGGGGGCATGACTGCCGCCACGTCCCCTCCCATGGACTTGCATTGAGGGGGAGGGGCATCACAAGGGGGTGGGGCTGTGACATCACGATACTCTGGCCCCTGTATCGCCTGTCATCAGCCAAGGAGGGATCTTTGCTCCGTGCAGCTGGAGAACAGGGGTGTTGCAGGAGTGAGCGGCGGGACCCCCGTGATCAGACATCTTATCCCCTATCCTTTAGATAGGGGATAAGATGTCTAGGGGCAGAGTATCCCTTAAAGTCGTGGTCAGCTGCCTCCAAAAAAAAACCTTCTGGCCTTCCTTTCGTGGGAGTCGGACTGTTTGGAGAACTCCTGGACCATCATCATCTTTGAGGCCTTTAGATCTTTTAAAGAGATTTTGTTTCTTTCGTGGCTCTTCCCAGAAGCCTGAAAAACACTGCTCCTCTTATAGTTCTAGGT
Source organism: Hyla sarda (assembly GCF_029499605.1). Taxonomy (NCBI): domain Eukaryota; kingdom Metazoa; phylum Chordata; class Amphibia; order Anura; family Hylidae; genus Hyla; species Hyla sarda. The sequence goes on along the minus strand of NC_079194.1, from coordinate 74,364,095 downwards.
CTCCCTCCTGGCAGCCACACTCTAAGACACCCCTAAGCCCCCACTTCTAAGCCCTCCTCTGCCTAAAGGTCTGCCTCCACTCAAGTCATTTTCTTAAGTGGGTGGTTGGCTCCTCGCCCTCAGGGAGGTCTGTCTCTTTCATGTGGACTATGCTTGGGTTGGGAAGGTGGAGTCTTCGGGAAACAATTTTCTTTTTGTCTATCCCTAAAGCTGTGCCTTTTTTCTGCACAATCCACTTTCTGCCTCCTCAGAGTGTTTCCAGGGGTTCTACTTAAACCTTTTCACAGTCCCCAAGAAGCACAGCTTAGTCAGGCCCATCCTGGATCTTAAAAGGCTGCACCACTTTTTTCGGGTTTAGAGTTTTCGAATGGAGTCCTTGAGGTCAGTGATCAGGACCCTTGCATCACCATTTGTCATGTGTACCTTCACATCCCGACTGCCAGGGCCCATCAGTGCTTTCATCTCATGGTTGCTTCTCAGCATTTCTAGCTTGTTGCCCTGCCCTTTGGTGTGGCCACAGCACCCTGGGTCTTTACCAATGTCCTGGTGACTCTCATGACGTCTCTCTGTCTATCTGGATGATCTCTTCGTAAAGGCCCCCTCTAGGAAGCATTCCTTGACCAGCATCAGCATAATTCTGGACCTTCTCCACAAGTTGGCTGTATTGTGAACCAGGAGAAATAGTTCCTGTTCAATTTCCAAATTATCAACAATTTTCAGACTATCGACGACCGCCACGCCACGCCCCCTCCCATAGACTTGCATTGGGGGGTGGGGCATGACCGCCCGTCATCAGCCACAGAGCAATCCTCGCTCTGTGCAGCTGAAAATGGGGGTGCTGCAGGAGAGAGTGTGCGATTTTACATCTTATCCCCTATCCTTTTGATTGGTGATAAGATGCGTAGCACCAGAGTACCCCTTTTACAGGGTGATTCTAGCGCAGTGGGACAACTCTCCACTGAAGGATTCTCCTTCACCTTCCTTTGGTCCGTCAGGAACTTCTCTGGTGGAATCTCCTTCCCTTCTTCCGGGTCATTCCTTACTCTCCACTGGCATATCATCACCACCAATGCCCGCTTCTCCGGTGAGTAGTGTTCGATTTTCTCTCACTTCAGGGGAGGAGTCCTGCCCTCAGAGCAAGCTCCTAGAATTTTGTGTCCTTTTTCTAGCTCTGGTCTCTCTTCTTCAGAGTCGAGAGGTGAGGGAGCAGACTGACCGTGGCCTATATGTAGCACCAGGATTCATGGACCTTTTGAAAGGGGCGATTTTAAATGTATAATGGCCGACATTTATCATGGTCTTTAGACAGTTTGTTTTTTTGTTTAGAAAAGACACAAGCAGGGTTTATTTGTGCCTTTTGGTTTACACATTTCTGCTGATTTTGAGTTGCAATCCACTGATTTTGGCAATACACATGATATGGAAGGTTTTCATCAACTGCGCCTTTTTGTGAAAGGCACAAAGCCACTGAAAAGTCTCTAAAACGACACCAGCCCAGACTAAGCTTAGCTTTTTGGGTGTATGTGAAGAGAGAAATTTCAGAAAATATGACCTGCACAAAATTTTTCTAATACTCTGTGACCATTTACCGTATATACTCGAGTATAAGCCGAGTTTTTCAGCACGATTTTTCGTGCTGAAAACACCCCCCTCAGCTTATACTCGAGTGAACTCTCCACCCTCAGTGGTCTTCAACTTGCGGACCTCCAGATATTTCAAAACTACAACTCCCAGCAAGCCCGGGCAGCCATCGGCTGTCCGGGCTTGCTGGGAGTTGTAGTTTTGAAACATCTGGAGGTACGCAGGTTGAAGACCAATGCGGCCTTCGACATCAACCAGCCCCCCCTCCCCCCTCTCACCCCCTTTAGTTTTGTACTCACCTCCGCTCGGCGGGACGTTAGGGTGCGCTGGTCCGGGCCATCTGTGCTGCAGGACCGTCAGGTGGGGAGGGATAGTCGTTCCGGGCTGTCCATCTTCTGTCCATCTTCTGGGGGCCTCTTCTCCGCGCATCGGGCCCGGCTCCGGAATAGTCACGTTGCCTTGACGATGACACACAGGGACGTTCATGAGCAACGTCCCTGTGCATCGTCGTCAAGGCAACGTCTTTATTCCGGGCCCGAAGCGAGGAGAAGAGGCCCCCCCCCCGGTGAAGATGGACAGCCCGGAACGACTATCCCTCCCCACCGGACGGTCCTGCAACATAGATGGCCCGGACCAGCGCACCCTAATGTCCCGCCGAGCGGAGGTGAGTACAAAACTAAAGGGGGGTGTGAGGGGGGCTGAGGGGCGCTGGATGATGTCGAAGGTCGCAGTGGTCTTCAACCTGCGGACCTCCAGATGTTTCAAAACTACAACTCCCAGCAAGCCCGGACAGCCGATGGCTGCTCGGGCTTGCTGGGAGTTGTAGTTTTGAAACACCTGGTGGTCCGCAGGTTGAAGACCACTGTTAAATCAGACATTGACAAGCGGTGATGATGAAGGGGGGGGGCAGATGACATGTGATGATGAAGGGGGGGTGGGATGATGACAAGGGGATGATAAAGGGGGTGGGCTGATATGTGGTGATGATGACAAGGGGGTGATGAAGGGGGGGGCTGATGACATGTGGTGATGATGAAGGGGGGTGGGATGATGACAAGGAGATGATGATGATGAAGGGGGGGGAATGATGACAGGGTAATGATGGGGGGGGGGCTGATGACATGTGGTGATGATGACAAGGGGGTGATGAAGGGGGGGGCTGATGACATGTGGTGATGATGAAGGGGGGTGGGATGATGACAAGGAGATGATGATGATGATGATGAAGGGGGGGGAATGATGACAGGGTAATGATGGGGGGGGGGGCTGATGACATGTGGTGATGATGACAAGAGGGTGATGAAGGGGGGTGGGCTGATGACGTGGTGATGATGAAGGGGGGTGGGATGAGTACAAGGGGATGATGATGAAGGGGGGATGATGACAGGGTAATGATGAAGGGGGGATGATGACAGGGTGATGATGATGACGGTGTTAATGATGGGGGTCTGGATGATGACGGGGGGATGATGTATTTCCCACCCTAGGCTTATAGTCGAGTCAATAACTTTTCCTGGGTTTTTGGGGTGAAATTAGGGGCCTCGGCTTATATTCGGGTCGGTTTATACTCGAGTATATACGGTAATAAATGTGGTTCTCCTCCACATTACCAGCACACAAAAAAAGGTGTAGAAAAATGCTTCACTTACACCTACAATGATAAATGCCCCCAATATGTTTATTTCATAAGGTTTTAGGACTTAAAATGTCTTCAAAACATGCCAGTGAGATTCCACCCATGTCACGCCTCCTCCCAGTAGGCTATGCCTTTGTCAGACAAAGAACATTTTTGCATCTTTACTGCAGTGTGCCACAATGTTGGCACATCAGGTGTAGTAAATGTGGACCAAGGAGTCGCCAAAGAAGCTAGTCCAGAAGTCACCTTATACACAGGGATATGGCTGCTTGAGATACTGAAGAGAGGGAACAGGTGTAATTACAGCTCCAAGACTTTAGGAGGACGCCCTACATCCCGATGACTACTTGTACCACATTACCATACGGGGCAGTAGACTTTTAAAACCACTTTTCTTTATTATCACATATCAGAAGGGAAACAAAAACAGACTGAGGTCCAGAAAACACAGGGGGAGATTTATCAAGTGGTCTCAGTCATATTCTCCTTAAGGACACGGCCAATTTAAATTTGTGTTTTCATTTTTTCCTCCTCGCCTTTAAAGAGACAGATGTTTTATTTATTTTTTTAAACAACAGACCCATAGGGCTTGTTTTTTTTTGTGCAACCACTTGTACTTAGTAATGACACCTTTTATATTACCATAAAATGTTTAGCGCAACCAAAAAATTATTATTGGGGGGGGGGGTTTACATAGTGCCATTAATGGTAAACCGATATGTTCTCTTTAGTCTGTGGGTCAATACCATTAAGATGATACCCATATTTACATGCTTTTCTATTGTACTAAAAGCCAAAACAAAATAAGTAAGCTTAACCCCTTAAGGACGCAGCCCTTTTTCACCTTAATGACTGAGCCCTTTTTCGCAATTCTGACCACCGTCACTTTACGAATTAATAACGCGAAAACGCTTTTACCGAATATACTGATTCTGAGAGTTTTTTCGTGACATATTCTACTTTATTTTGGTGGTAAATTTTCGGCGTTACTTGCATCCTTTTTTGGTGAAAAATCCCAAAATTTCATGAAAATGTTGCATTTTTTCTATCTTTGAAGCTCTCTACTTGTAAGGAAAATGGATATTAACAATAAAAAAAAATTTTTATTCACAAATACAATATGTCCACTTTATGTTGGCATCATAAAATGGACATATTTTTGCGTTTTGAGGGACAGATGTTACAGAACAAACTCCCAGCATGCCTGGGCAGTCCAGGCATGCTGAGAGTTGTAGTTTGGCAACATATGGAGGGCTACCGTTTGGGCACCACTGTAACAGTGGTCTCCAAACTGTGACCCTCCAGATGTTGCAAAACTACAACTTCCAGCATGCCCAGACAGCTTTTGGCTGTATGGGCATGCTGGGAGTTGCAGTTTGGCCTTCCTAGTGGTTGCCACATTAAAGATAGTTTTACTTTCACTTTCAATTCCCCCACCGTCGCTTCCCTACCTGATCCAGTATCCAGCAGTCTTCAGCGAAGATCCGGGGTCCCCAGGCATCTTCTTCCCACGATCCCCTCAACATCCAGGGGTGGGCAGAATGGGGGGTTGCCATGGCAACCCACTGTCCTGCTCTGCCATTGGTCAGAATCAGTTCTGACCAATGGCAGGGGATAGGAGGAGATCGCAGCTCTGCGACCTCACTCCTAGCCCTCAAGATGATCGGGCTGTCCTTGACAGCTCCGATCATCGCTATTTTCCGGGTAATCAGGTCACCAGAGACCCAATCAGCCCGGAATAGCAGAAAACCGCATGTCTGAATTGACATGCGATTTTCTGCGATCGCCGACATGGGGGGGTGGGTCTAGCGGCGGGGACCGGAATTCCCACGGGCGTATCCATACGCCCTGCGTCCTGAACAGGTTAAAATACTATACTGACCCTATAACTGTTTGTTTATGGGGCTGTATGAGGGCTAATTTTTTTGCGCTGTGATCGATTTTTTTTTTATAAAAAAGGGGTACCAATAAAAACTCTGCAAAGTAACCAAATCTTTTAATAGTTTGGCCATTTCTAAATGCAGCGATACCAATTTTTTTTTTTACTGGGAAAAGGGGGGTGATTAAAGAAGAAGGGCTTATCCAAATTTTTTAAAATTTCTAATACTAATTTGCAATTTTTAAGTCCCTATAGGGGCCTATTCAGAGCAGTCTTTCTATTGGTATTTCAGTTCAGCTGGCATAACACTGAGCAGTGATATCTGGGATCCACTTGTACATCCTGCCAGAAGGCAGACTATACAAGAGGATCACTGCAAGGACTAGGTAAAGGGACCTCCGGCTGCCATTTTTACTCATCAGACCCCCACAAATGCGCTGCAGATGGTCCAATGCGTAACAAAGCCCTGCTGATGGTTTAGATGCTGTGATCAGTATTAATCACCGCATCAAATTAATGTCGGGCCTCAGTGTGATTGTAGATAGCTCCTAGTAGCCAGGGCCATTCCATCTATAAGGCAAGTGCAAGTCAGGACGTAAAATGTACAAACCAGGACGTACAATTACGTCTTGTGATGTCTAGGGATATATTTCTTGAACATACCGTATTTTTCGTCCTATAGGACGCACCGGCGTATAAGACGCACCCAATTTTGAGGGGCAAAATCTAAAAAAAAAATTTGAACCCAATTGTGGTCTTCAACCTGCGGACCTCCAGATGTTGCAAAACTACAACTCCCAGCATGCCTGGACAGCTGCCGGGAGTTGTAGTTTTGCAACATCTGGAGGTCCGCAGATTGAAGACCACTGCAGGAGGAGGTAATACTCACATGTCCCCGCCGCTCCGGACCCGTCACCGCTGCCCTGGATGTCGCTCCATTGCTGTCGCCGTGTCCCCGTCGCTCTGGAATGTCTCTGCTGCCGGCCGGGTATCCTCGCTCTCTGTCGCCGCCATCACGTCGTTACGCACGACGACGCACGTACGCGACGACGAGGAAGGAGAGCGCTGGCCATACAGGGGATCCCTGAACGGAGAAGACACCGAGGAGGCAGGTAAGGTCCCTCCCGGTGTCCTGTAAGCACTAACCCGGCTATTCAGTCGGGCAGTTCGGGACCGCCGCGGTGAGATCGCAGCGGTCCCGAACAGCCCGACTGAACAGCCGGGTTAGTGTCACTTTCCCTTCAGACGCGGCGGTCAGCTTAGATCGCCGCGTCTGAAGGGTTAATACAGGGCATCACCGCCATCGGTGATGTCCTGTATTAGCCGCGGGTCCCGGCCGTTGATGGCCGCAGGGACCGCCACGATAGGGGTGTATTCACCGTATAAGACGCACCAACTTTTCCCCCCAGTTTTGGGGAAGAAAAAGTGCGTCTTATACGGTGAAAAATATGGTCCAATTTTGTTTTTTCAGAGTTGTGTTTATTTTGTCTTTCATTATTGAAGGGAATTGCACAAGAATATTTCAGTATCATCAATGAGAATATATATATATATATACACATACATACACATACATACACACACACATATACACACATACACACTGTATATATAAAAAAAAGCTGCTAATATTTGTAGTTAGATCTGTGCAATGTATTTGATCAATGCAACAGGCAGTAAGCTATTATTTATACTCACTTGCCAAAGAAAAGCCACTAACATAACTTAGTCCAAAATGACACATGGCACCTCAGAACAGCTTTAGTGGACACACATTCTTATGGAAATCATTACGACATGCTACAAACTTAAAAAGAAGAAATTAAATATAACAGGACAGAAAGAAAAACTTGTAAAAAAGAATGTAAAACAAATAATAGCTCAGCATCTTTATTGGACATGCAGACATAACCTGTTACACAAACCCTATAAGCAAAATGTTCTGCTTAGCAGAAAAATATGAGTTTAAGTCCATTTTTCATAGGTGGTCCTCCGAATTGGTGGTGATGGCATTAGGTGGGCTGTTATTTGTGCTTCTTGGATTTCTTGTCCTGCTGTTTCTTGTCATCTGTAGCAGAGTCCTGGGCGGGCAACCATTTCAATGGATGGCGGCGATACATCGGCCATGGAGGAAGAGTTAACTGCAATAAGAAGGAAGTCTTGTGATCAGAGTTTCGTTTTTAGGTGTAATTGTCATTTCAGAAAACTTTTGATATGTCAGAGACTTGTCAAAATGATTTATTGGCATTGACGTTTACCCTTTTGTTTTTATGAAATAGTAGTATGCAGAGTTTTATTTTTATGCTCCATTAACCCCTTAAGGATCAAGCCCATTTTCAACTTAAAGACCAGGCCAATTTAATTTTAGCATTTTTTTCCTCCTCTAAAATCCCTAAAAATGTTTTATATTTCCATCTACAGACCCACATAAGGGCTTGTTTTTTTTTTGCATGACCAATTGTACTTTGTAATGACTCCTTGTTTTTCCATAAACCCCAAAAAATTATTTTTTTGGTAGGAAATTTTTTTGGTAGGAAAGGGTTTCGTTTTCACACACTAAAATGACATGTTTTCTTTATTCTGTGGGTCAATACGATTAAAACGATACCCATCTTTACATACTTTTCTTTTATTGTACCGCTTTAAAAAAAAATCTCAAACTTTTGTACAAAATCTGTATGTTTAAAATCGCCCTATTTTGACCACCTATAACTTTCTTTTCTGCGTATATGGGGAAGTATGAGGGCTAGTTTTTTGGGTTGTGAACGATTCCACATTTTCTTATATAAAACTTTTAAATCACTTATAAATTTTTTTTTTTTTTAATAAAATGTGACAAAAAAAGCAGCAATTTTGGACCTTATGTTTTACATTTACTCCGTTCACCGTACGGGATCATTAACATTATATTTTGATAGTTCGGTCATTTATGCACGCGGCGATACCAATTATGTTTATTTTATTTATTTTTTTATACGCTTTTTTTGGGGGGGGGGATGGGAAAAAGAGACAATTTCCATTTTTATTGGGGGGAGGGGATTTTTCAAATTTTTCCTTTTTTTTTATTTATTTATTTTTTTTACTTTTGCTTTACACTTTTTATGTCCCCATAGGAGACTATCTATAGCAACCATTTGATTGCTAATACTGTTCAGTGTTTTGCATAGGGCATAGCACTGATCAGTGTTATCGGCTATCTTCTGCTCTGGTCTGCTCGATCTCAGACCAAAGCAGAAGACCCCAGGAGACGGACGGAGGCAGGTGAGGGGACCTCCGGCCACCATCTTAGATGATCGTATCCAATCATTTAAACGCATGCATTGCCGCAGATGCTGTGATCTGTATTGATCACGGCATCTGAGGGGTTCATGGCGGCGCGATCGCTGATGGCCTACCATTACCGGCAGGTCCCCGCCTGCTGATAGCAGCCGGGATCTGCAGTGCATGACACGAGCAACGCTCTGATGTGTGCGGTCATGTACGGGACGTAAATGTACATCCTGGTACGTGAAGTACCTCTGCACCAGGATGTACATTTATGTCCATGGTCCTTAAGGGGTTAAGTAAAATGGAAATAGACATACATATTTCAGACAGAAAGGTAGAATATATTAAAGCGCAAGTAAAGCCAATAATAAACTACTTTATATATATGACGATCGGCTCTTCTCTGGTGAAGCTAATGGTCTCCCTATGAAATTGATGATCTTGCTTTTTTATGTACTAAAAGGGGTTTTCAGTGATTTATGCATCGATTGTCTATCCTCAGTATCTGCACACTGGGGGTCTGACACCCAGCACCTCTGTCTAATAGCTGTTTTCTAGTGTTTGGGTAACCACATACACAATGATCGTGCTGGATTGCTGGAACTCTGCCTTCATTCACGTCAGTGCTAGCTGCACTGCAGTACCCTAGCACACCCGCTACAAAACGTACATAGGTATCTGCTTCTGGCTCCACTGACTGTGTATAGGGGCACCACAGTTTACCTACTGTGCAAAAAAATAAAAAACATTTAGAGCACTTGGGGGAGATTTATCAAAACCTGTGCAGAGGAAGAGTGGTGCAGTTGCCCATAGCAACCAATCAGATTGCTTCTTTCATTTTCCACAGGCCTCTAAAGAGGCCTGTGGAAAATGAAAGAAGCAATCTGATTGGTTGCTATGGGCAACTGCACCACTCTTCCTCTGCACAGGTTTCGATAAATCTCCCCCCATGTTTCTTGCAAGATTTAAGAGTTTCAACCTATGCAACCTAATGTCCATAGAGATGCTGGGCCATGTAGAGATTTATAGAAAACATAATCTATTCAATAATGGATTATATGAGTGGGGATACATTTCCAGGGCCCTTAATCATTCTAGGGGATAGTACACACACCGAACTATTTCAGGCGTAATTCACACTAACTTTGAGACAGATTTCTGCATGAAATAAGTTTCCCATTGAGTTAAGAGAGATTACTGTGACTATTCCGCAATCCAAATTCTGTTGGACTAAGTGACATGTCAATTCTCGAGGTAGAATCCACAAGTAAAAGCCAATTAAGTCAATGGGACTTTGTAAACTGCTCAAAAAAAAACCCTGCTTTCATCTGTGAAGAGCACAGGGGGACAGTGGTGAATTTGCCAATCTTGGTGTTCTCTGGAAAATGCTAAACGTCCTGCACGGTGTTGGGCTGTAAGCGCCTGTGGATGTCGGACCCTCATACCACCCTCATGGAGTCTACTTCTGACCGTTTGAGTGGATACATGCACATTTGTTGCCTGCTGGAGATCATTTTGCAGGGCTCTGGCAGTGCTCCTCCTTGCACAAAGGTGGAGGTAGCGGTCCTGGGTTCCTCCTACGGCCTCCTCCACGTCTCCTGATGTACTGGCCTGTCTCCTGGTAGCGCCTCCATGCTCTGGACACTACGCTGACAGACACAGCAAACCTTCTTGCCACAGCTCGCATTGATGTGCCATCCTGGATGAGCTGCACTACCTGAGCCACTTGTGTGGGTTGTAGACTCAGTCTCATGCTACCACTAGAGTGAAAGCACCGCCAGCATTCAAAAGTGACCAAGACATCAGCCAGGAAGCATAGGAACTGAGAAGTGGCCTGTGGTCTCCACCTGCAGAACCACTCCTTTATTGGGGGTGTCTTGCTAATTGCCTATAATTTCCACCTGTTGTCTGTTCCATTTGCACACCAGCATGTGAAATTGATTGTCAATCAGTGTTACTTCCTGAGTGGACAGTGTGATTTCACAGAAGACTTGGATTTACATTGTGTTGTTTAAGTGTATTTCCATTCCAAATAACCACCAATTCTGTTTCATTTCTGCATGGAGCAGAAAGAGGATGATTTATTAAAAATTTCACCTTAAGGGTACGTTCCCACACGGCGTATTTTGCTGCGTATTTTACTACCCATCGACTTCAACAGAGAAAATAAAATACGCAGCAGCAAATACGCCGTGTGGGAATTCACCCTAAGGCTACGTTCACAAGGCAGAATTTCTGTGATTCCCCTCAAATTCCGTTCTGTAAAGCTTGTAATGTCTGTGCGCTCAAAACACAACTCTACTGAAATTCAAAGCCCTATTGACTATAGTGGGTTCTGCCACAGAATGCCACAAAATTTTAATACATGCTCAACATATTTGCCAAATCGGGAAAGCAGAATTCCTCCCGTGTGAATGTGACAGCGGAATCCCCATTTAATACAATGTGTAGTCAATTCTGTAGAATTTCCAGGTGGAATTCTGCATTGAAATTCCATTGTGTAAACATAGTTTAAAGGGGTACTCCGGCAGAAAAAAACATCTTATCCCCTATCCAAAGGATAGGGGATAAGATGTGTGATCACAGGGGTCCCGCCGCTGGGGAGCCCCGCGATCTACGGGCCGGCAGCAGTGACCGGAACATGGAAGTTGGAGCTTTTGTGTTCGACATCACGCCACGCCCTCTCCATTCCTGTCTATGGGAGGAGGCGTGACGCTGTAGTCGCCAGTCATCCGGCATGGAGCGAACTTCGCTCCGTGCACCGGATAATTGGAATGCCGCAGCGAAGATCACGAGGGTCCCCAGAGGTCTTATCCCCTATCCTTTAAGGGTGTACTCACATATGAAAAGCAATCCAGCATGGTTTACCTCCATCATGGTTGAACCCAATAAAAAAAAATATATATATTATATATATATATATATATATATATTAAAAAAATTAAAAAAAACACAAACAATACATGCAGAATTTTTTTGTTCCTGCAAGATGATAGGGTTGGGGTTAGGCCCCATTTCAGCCTATGGAGCACCGGAGAAGACAGCAGGTACCACACATCCAGGATACCCATCTGCTGTAGTTCTGGATCACGGAACAAAAAGGTGAATACAGTGATCCCTCAACTTACAATGGCCTCAACATACAATAGTCTTTTCTGGACCATTGTAACTTGAAACCAGACTCAACATACAATGCTACAGACAGTCCAGATTTGTGTAACGTGTCAACGTGGCTTGAAGAACCAACCAATCAGAATGGACATTTCACTGGTAAAACCCCTGTATTCCTAAGGTGCATGCACTGAATGGTGTCTGGTAGCGCCCCCTACAGTACAGGGAGGTACTAAATGTTCTGAACTCTTTACCTGGGCCAGGGTTAGCTGCTCCTTTGGACAGGAGGTGAGGGTTTTTTTTTATTTTATTTTATTTTTTTTAGGACATTGTGTGTTCTGTACAGGACCCTGAAGAAGCTTCTGTCCTCTACATAGACAGTGTTTCCCAAAGAGGGTGCCTCCAGCTGTTGCAAAACTACAACTCCCAGCATGCCCGGACAGCCGAAGGCTGTCCGGGCATGCTGGGAGTTGTAGTTTTGCAACAGCTGGAGGTGCCCTCTTTGGGAAACACTGAAATAGACAGTGATTTACAGCTCCCAGCAGATCTTTATTTCTTTTATATGTAAGGATTTGCTTTATCTATATTAGTTATCTACTTATTTATCTTTAATCCTCACTTTTTCCTATTTTTGGATGACATTTTGGTGGCTTCAGAACCAATTACCAGGTTTCCACAGAGTTATGGTTTCAACATACAATGGTTTCAACATACAATGGTCGTCCTGGAACCAATTAATATTGTAACTTTAGGGACCACTAATCTGTAGACAACCACTGAGTGAGTCGAGTAATATGAACATAAGTACTGAGCAGACTGGACACATCCAAACACTACAAATACCACAGCGCAAGGAGACGGACTATTCGTAAGGGAGAAGACCTAAAAGAGAGAAAAAACCTATTTCATCTTCAAGACAATCATCACTAAATCAAAGGAACTTACCAAGGAAGACACAAGAAAGCCTGCGATGACTATGGACACTGTCCAGCCAAACTGCTCAATCACATAGCCGTAAATGAAGCCGATCACCTGAAACAGGTAAAAAGAGCATTCAGCCCGCACCTTCACACAAATACTGGCTGTGTAGTCACATGTGCCATTATACGATATAATAATGTTCCTGGTTTTGTGTTTTTTTTTTTTTATACTGTTACTAGAGATGAGCGAACTTACAGTAAATTCGATTCATCACGAACTTCTCGGCTCAGCAGTTGATGCCTTTTCCTGCATAAATTAGTTCAGCTTTCAGGTGCTCCCGTGGGCTGGAAAAGGTGGATACAGTCCTAGGAGACTCTTTCCTAGGACTGTATCCACCTTTTCCAGCCCACCGGAGCACCGGAAAGCTGAACTAATTTATGCAGGAAAAAACAGCAACCGCCGAGCTGAGAAGTTCGTGACGAATCGAATTTACTGTAAGTTCGCTCATCTCTAACTGTTACCTTTATAATATTTTCCATACAATATAAAATCAATAAAATACATATTCATTTGGTTTTGCAAATTTCTAGTTATAAAGCTACCAAATTGCACATCCGCACTGCTCGTTGGGCCGGACAACAATGTGCATACCCGATATTTTGGAAAGCGTTAGCGCCAAACTATAAAAAGGTATGTGCATTGTTGTGTAGGGAAAGTCTGAAACTAAAGTGGTTGGTCACTCTTCAAGGAAAAAAGGAAGGTTGGCAGAGCAATGTTAAAGGGGTATTCCGGCTTTATACATCTTATCCCCTATCCAAATGATATGATGTCTGATCGCTGGGGGTCCCGCCGCTGGGGACCCCGGCGATCTGCACGGAGCAAACTTCACTCCGTGCCGGATAACTGGCGATGCGGGCTGGAGGCTCGTGGGTCATGGCCGCGCCCCACTCGTGAAGTCGCGGCCATGCCCCCTCAATGCAAGTCTATGGGAGGGGGCGTGACTACTGTCACGCCCCCTCCCATAGACTTGCATTGAGGAGGCGTGGCCATGATGTCACGAGCCTCCGGCACTGCACCAGGAGCAGCAGGGAAATCGCGGGGGACCCCCGCGATCAGACATCTTATCCCCTATCCTTTGGATAGGGGATAAGATGTCTAGGGGCGGAGTAGCCCTTTAGGCTGGGAGCAAGCTGTCAACATCATGACTGAGTAGAGAGGAAGGTCACCCAGGCCTTGTATGGAAGAAGAAATGCGGTTGTCGATCATTCCACCTGGTGGCTCCCAAAGATACAAAGACAGATGAATGGAAATAGCAAGGGAGCTGAGGATTGGAGGTGCCCCCACTATGGAGCATTCAAAAGGGAACAAAATTCTGAAGGTCGAGCAGGAGCGGATCTCTCGCCAGTTGGAGGAGATAAGGGTTGCTTGGAGAAGCCCAGTGCAGAGTGGCTATGAACGCTCCAGAAGAACAGGGGCCATGTAGGAAGATCACAATACTCCATAGAGAAGGGGTAAAGGGAACGGTGGGTGCCTGAAGGAGCTGGAAGCAATGCCCAGTATTTCATACAGGAACAAGGGGGGGGATTGGGATCTAACTGTGGAAGGAAAAAGACTCTAGGATCACAGAGCAGATCATCTAGGCGGAGGCCTAGAAAGAAAGAGAAACCTAAATAAACTGAAGAAATAACAGGTCTGAAGTAACCGGACCTGTGTTTCCTCCTACAGACACTAAGCTAAAACTGATCATCTCAGTGCCAGGATAGCCTGTGCAGGAGGAGTTATCCTCAGGTTGTGTGTGATATTACATCTTTGCTTCATTCACTGCAATAGAACTGAGCTGCAATACCAATTATTATTTTTTTTTTTTATAGAAATGTTAAATATTTTACAGTAAAAAGATAAATACACCCATCTGCCCTCCGCCTACCCCGAGGGACCCCCCCCCCCCCCTACAAATAAAAAGAAAACCCTACAAACAAAAGAACCGTCATGTCCCCTCCCATAGACTTGCATTGAGGGGGGGGCAGGGAGTGATGTCATGAGGGGGCGTGGTTATGACATCACGAGCTGCCGGCTCCAGCGTTCAGAACAGTTTGTTCCATACGCTGAGCAGCAGAGTACCCCTTTAAGCAAAGGCACCATGTAACATCTCAGTGGGCCAGGTAATGCAAGAAGAGAGACAAACAAAACACCCGGCTGTTTTTCTAATCGATTATTATAACCCCTTTAAGGTCAGGGCCTCCTAGCGGCATCAGCCTATACCCATCGTCTCCTGTGTACCGAAGGGGAGGAAAATAAATAAATAAATAAAATAAAAAAAGCTGTTTACCGTATATACTCGGGTATAAGCCGACCCGAGTATAAGCCGAGACCCCTAATTTCAACCCAAAATCCCAGGAAAAGTTATTGACTCGAGTATAAGCCTAGGGTGGGAAATACCTCATCCCCCCCTGTCATCATCCAGACCCGTCATTAACATCCTCATCATCATCCCCTTGTCATCATCCCACACATCCCCCCTTCATCATCCTCTTATCATCCCACACATCCCCCCTTCATCATCCCCTTATCATCCCACACATCCCCCCTTCATCATCCCCTTGTCATCATCCCACACATCCCCCCTTCATCATCCCCTTATCATCCCGCACATCCCCCCTTCATCATCCCCTTATCATCCCACACATCCCCCCTTCATCATCCCCTTATCATCCCACACATCCCCCCTTCATCATCCCCTTATCATCCCACACCCCCCCTTCATCATCCCCACCCCCCTTCATCATCCCCACACCCCCCCTTCATCATCCTCTTCTCATCATTCGCCCTCAGTGGTCTTCAACCTGCGGACCTCCAGAGGTTTCAAAACTACAACTCCCAGCAAGCCCGGGCAGCCATCGGCTGTCCGGGCTTGCTGGGAGTTGTAGTTTTGAAACCTCCGGAGGTCCGCAGGTTGAAGACCACTGCGGCCTTCAACATCATCCAGCCCCCTCTCACCCCCTTTAGTTCTGAGTACTCACCTCCGCTCGGCGCTGGTCCGGTCCTGCAGGGCTGTCCGGTGAGGAGGTGGTCCGGTGAGGAGGTGGTCCGGGCTGCTATCTTCACCGGGGGCGCCTCTTCTCCGCGCTTCCGGCCCGGAATAGATGCGTTGCCTTGACAATGACGCAAATGACGCACCTCTGCGTCGTTGTCACGGCAACGTGACTATTCTGAGGCCGGGCCCGAAGCGCTTAGAAGAGGCCTCCCCGGTGAAGATAGCAGCCCGGAACACTATCCCACCGGACCACCTCCTCACCGGACAGTCCTGCAGGACCGGACCAGCGCCGAGCGGAGGTGAGTACTCAGAACTAAAGGGGGTGAGAGGGGGCTGGATGATGTTGAAGGCCGCAGTGGTCTTCAACCTGCGGACCTCCGGAGGTTTCAAAACTACAACTCCCAGCAAGCCCGGACAGCCGATGGCTGCCCGGGCTTGCTGGGAGTTGTAGTTTTGAAACCTCTGGAGGTCCGCAGGTTGAAGACCACTGCGGGTGGGGGAGTTCACTCGAGTATAAGCCGAGGGGGGTGTTTTCAGCACGAAAAATCGTGCTGAAAAACTCGGCCTATACTCGAGTATATACGGTAATTTACAAATATAAAAAATAATACTTACTGCAGAAAATAGAATTATCCCTTGGAATATCTGTTCTGCAAGTTTTTGACCTTTATAGTCCTGTGAATACAAAGAAACGTGTCACAAATACGCACATAGGTCACATATTAGGCCACGTTCAAGTGTGGCCAAAAACATTACACTCCACATTTTAATACAAAATTAGCGCAAATCTATTGGTTGTTTGGATGTTATGGGCAAAACCAGACAGTTTAGGTCTCAAGCCAATTGATGAATCTGGGCTATATGATTGTGGAGTTTAAAGGGGTACTCCGCCCCTAGACATATTATCGCCTGTCTAAAGGGGATAAGATGTCTGATTACGAGGGTTCAGCTGCTGGGACCCCTTGTGTTCTCCAGGCCAGCACCCCGGAGTTCTGAATATTTATGTTCAGAGTGCCGGGTTCGGGTAGCTGTGGTAGTGACGTCACACCATACCCCTTCCATTCATGTCTATGACAGTTGGCATGACGGCTAAGGTCGCGCAACAGGCCCCCTCCCATAGACATGAACGGAGGGGGCATGGTGTGAAATCACTACCACAGCCGCCTGAACATAAATGTATGACCCCATATCAGCATGGATTTATGAGGGATCAGTCCTGTCAGACTAACCTGATCAGCTTTTATGAGGAGGTGACCTCCAGACTGGACCAGGGGGAATCGCTGGATGTCCAGGGGTGTGGAATTTTTTTTTTTTTTAAAACTACTTGTCCACGGGACTAAAACAGAGCAAAATCTACTTGTCCCTCATGACGATCCACCTGTCCGGGCCAATTTTCGATTTTACACTCTAAGGTTTTCCTCCTCGCCCTATAATAGCCATAAATAACTACTATAATGATAACTTACATTTTTTTCAATAACATATTCTCAGAACACACACACACACACACACATATATATATATTGAAATTGAAATAGTAAAAGATAATTTTGCAAATTTACCTTGTGGTCAGCTAACATGTTGTTTTGATACTTTAGGCCGCATGATTACAGCAATACCAGATTTGTATAGTTTCCATCATGTTTTACAAATTTTTAAAAAAATTCAGAACTTTTTCGAAATTTTTTAAATTGCCATTTTTTGACCCCTGTAACTTTTTTTTTTTTTTTTTACATTTTTTTCGCATACCAGGCTGTAAGAGGGCTAATTTTTGCACCATAATCAGTTATTTTGTATCGGTATCATTTTGGTATTGATTTGACTTTTGAACTTTTTTTTCTGGGATATTATAAAAATTGCAATTCTGTGTTTTATTTTATTTATTTATTTACATTTACCGTATGGGATACATAATGTTATATTTTAATAGTTCGTACAATTATACACACAGCAATACTAAATATGTTTACATGTTTTTATATAGGAAAAGGGGGAGTGATTTGAACTTTTAACATGGAAGGGGTTAATGTGTGTCTTAACTTTTCTTAAAACTCTGGAGAGATTGGAGGTTTGAGCTGGGAAGTGGCAGATGAGGTTCAACACTGATAAATGTAAGGTAATGCACATGGGGAGGAAAAATCCGGGCTGGGATTACCGTATATGCCGGTGTATAAGACGACTGGGTGTATAAGACGACCCCCAACTTTTACAGTTAAAATATAGAGTTTGGGATATACTCGCCGTATAAGACTACCCCTCCTACCGCGATGTACAGTACCTTATAGTTCCCCCACATTAGGTCGGCAGCTCCCCCCCCCCACATTAGGTCGGCAGCTCCCCCCCCCCCCACATTAGGTCGGCAGCTCCCCCCCCCCCCACATTAGGTCGGCAGCTCCCCCCCCCCCCACATTAGGTCGGCAGCTCCCCCCCCCCCCCCACAATAGTAGGCAGCTCCCCCCCCCCCACAATAGTAGGCAGCTCCCCCCACAGACATACAACTTCCAGCCATATAGAGTGTATGGCTGGAGGCTGTATGTCTATGTACTGTAGCCCCCACAGTGTTCCGGGACCAGAGGAGCGGTGATCGGAACACTGTAGATGACGCACCGCCGGTCACTCACCAGGCCCCGGCCGCGCTCGTCCTCCTCCGATCCTCCTGCGCCTCTATGGTTATACGCATGGGACGTCACTGACCTCCGGTGCGTACAACCATAGAGCGGTGGAGAAGAGCAGAAGGACCGGAGGAAGACCGCAGGAGGACCTGAGGAGGACCTGAGGAGGACGCGCGGTGGGCGGGGAATGGTAAGTGACCTGCGGACATCCTTATGTCCCGAAAAGATTTTTCGGGACACAGGGATGTCCGGCATAGGAATACTTATGATTATCGGGCCGGCTCCTGTGTGCGGCTGCAGGCGGGGGCCGGCCAGAGCATGTACAAACTAATTCATGAATACTAAAAACCAGGGTGCCTCCAGCTGTTGTGAAACTACAACTACCAGCATGCCCGGACAGCCTTTGCCGGTCTGGGCATGCTGGGAGTTGTAGTATCACAACAGCTGGAGGCACCCTGGTTTTTAAGTATACAGTTATTAGTTTGTACATGCTCTGGCCGGCCCCCGCCTGCAGCCACACACAGGAGCCGGCCCGATAATCGTAAGTATTCCTATGCCGGACCCCAATACCCGGCGTATAAGACGACCCCCGACTTTTCAGAAGAAAATTCGGGGTTAAAAAGTCGTCTTATACGCCGGGATATACGGTATGTAATAAATGGGAGGACACTTGGGACGACTGATGTAGAAAAGGACCTAGGAGTCTTAGTTAACAGTAAATTTAGCTGTAGTGACCAGTGTCGGGCAGCTGCTGCCAAGGCAAATAAAATCATGGGGTGCATCAATAGGGGCATAGATGTCCATGACAAGGAAATAATTCTACCACTGTACAAATCACTAGTCAGACCACACATAGAACACTGTGTACAGTACTGGGCACCAGTGTACAAGAAAGATATAGTGGAGCTGGAGAGGTTGCAAAGACGGGCAATCAAAGTAATACAGGAAATGAGAGGACTACAGTACCCAGAAAGATTATCAGAATTCGGGTTATTTAGTTTAGAAAAAAGAAGGCTTAGGGGCGACCTAATAACTATGTATAAATATATCAGGGGACAGTACAGAGATCTCTCTCCCATGATCTATTTATACCCAGGACTGTATCTAAAACAAGGAGGAATCCTCCACGTCTAGAGGAAAGAAGGTTTCTACACCAGCACAGACGGGGGTTCTTTACTGTAAGAGCAGTGAGACTGTGGAATTCTCTCCCGGAGGAGGTGGTCATGAGGAACTCTGTAAAATAATTTAAAAACGGGTCTGGATGCATTTTTGGAGAATAATAACATTACTGGTTATGTATACTAGATTTATAGGGACAGAACATTGATCCAGGGATTTATTCTGACTGCCAGATTTGGAGTCGGGAAGGAATTTTTACCTCTAGTATGAGGGTTTTTTGCCTTCCTCTGGATCAACTCAGTAGGGACTCATTAGGGATATAGGTTGAACTTGATGGACTCTTTTTTTGGTCTTTTTTCAACCTTATGAACTATGTTACTATGCTAATGAATATGCAAAGCTGAGGGATGGGTTTAGGAGCTTTACTACGGGAGAGAGAGGCGGCCAGCGGGCGGGCGAGACGCCTTCATTGCGCTTATTCATTATAGAAATCCCAGAACTTTAGAAGTATATATTGCAGCAGCCAGTTGACAAAAATAAGTAAGTGACCCCTCGTTTGAATCCTGTTCACCCGCACTATAACCCAGTGTATATGGTTTAGTGTGGGTGAACAAGCTGACAGTTTTCCTTTAACAGATTCTTTTTTTCTTTTCTTTACTTGGCCTCTATTCCTGTGCTGATCTCCCTCCGATCAGTGCTCTGGTGTTACATGAGCAGCAATCACGTGACTACCGCAGCCAATCAGCAACCATACCCAGGACATCACTGCCGAAGCTGCTGATTGGCTGTGGCAGTCATGTGACATTTACTGCTCAGGTGACAAGCAAAGACATCCACTGCAGAACACCAGAGGGAAAATGGGGAATCAGTGCAGGAATGGTAAAAAGACACAAACGGGGGGGGGGGAGGAGGAGGAGACGAGGTAACTAATGACTGTGACACTTATAACTGGGACACACAAAGATGAGGGCACAGTAATGATTGATCACTGGATGTCACACAATGTCCTGTTATGTCAGGCATCCTGGCTCCTAGATTCATAACAAATTTGTCAAGCTCCGGTATACAGTATTTTTCGACAGATTTCAGGCTTCATCTCAAAATTTGAAGTTCTCCTAGAGCTGGTGGATGGAGCTCCCTCCTCCCCATCCATAGCCTTATCCCCTGTACAATTTTTTTTGTGGGATAGAAAGGTTCTACATGCACAACTTTTCTATACTACATAAAAATAAAAAAATAAAAAAATTTAAAAAAAAAAAAATGGTATGGCGTAGTATACATTTTCTCCCCATAGAAGTCTATTAGTGACATATGGTATGGTATACTTTTTTCTTTTTATAATTTTTACATAATAAACTATATATATATACACACACACACACAGTTCGAGGTTGAGCAGCACCTCAAAGTAGTTGGGTGCAAGGCAGCAGAGACAGCCCAGGTCCAAGGCCCACAGTTATCCACACAAAAAAGAAACTTGCTGCAGCACATAGAAGTCCATATAAAGGTGGTTTATGCCATTTCCAAAGAGCTACGTTTCAGCCACATGGGTGGCTGAAACGTAGCTCTTTGGAAATGGAATAAACCACCTTTGTATGGACTTCTATGTGCTGCAGCAAGTTTCTTTTATGCGTGGATATATATATATATATATATATATATATATATACACACACACACACAAACAGATACAAACTTATACCACACTAAACCTACATGTGAACCTACCCCAAATCTATGACCATAAGGGGAGATCAAACCTTGTGCAGAGGATCAGCAGAGCTGTTGCCCATAGCAACCAGATTGCAGCTTTAATTTCTGAAGCATAAAATCTAGAATCTGATTGGTTGTTATTGACAACTGCTCCTATGTATATAAAAATCTCCCCCAAATATACAGGTGATAGTGATATGTGCCCCTGTCCTGCAGTATATGCCGGTAATATGAATACAGCCCATGGTGCCCCTATGTGCGGTGTATGATGTCCCTCCTAGTCCGGGTATATCACAGGGTTCAGCCGATCACCCCCAGGCATCATCCGGGTCCTGCTCACCATCTGTGTAGGGATAGAAGCGAATATATCCATCATTGTGACAACTGAGCAGCGTCTCCTCTTCTCACTGGGTCCCAATCCGGAAACACAAGACCACCGAGCAGCGTCAGCCCAAGGAAGGCCCCCGCGTAGGTGTCCTCTAAACTGCCTGATAGGAAGCGGCCCCGTGATGCTTTGCAAACTCCAAGCTGACACTAATATATAGAAACCCAATGGTCCTATACTCCAAGCTGAGATACCCTATAGCCGCGCAGTGGTCTCCAACCTGCGGACCTACAGATGTTGCAAAACTACAACTCCCAGCATGGCCGGACAGCCAACGGCTGTCCGGGCATGCTGGGAGTTGTAGTTTTGCAACATCTGGAGGTCCGCAGGTTGGAGACCACTGCTTAGCGTATCATTGTTTACTTTAACTTGGCCTGAGGGGCCTGTGGATAGGAAGGTGTCTTTCGTGAGCGCCATGTTTCTTGAGGGCATGTTTCTTTGAATATTTCGTTTACTATCCAGTATCGCCAATAAAGTTTTACACTCAGTACTATATTCCAGTGTAAAGGCTATCTTGGTTATAGTAAGGCATTATTTATATAGACTGCGTCCTGAATGAGGAAATAGACCACAACCAAAATGGCGAGCGGCGGCTCGGAGAATGAGGTCAGGTGGTACAGGCCCCCCTCTGCTCACGTGACGGGAATGGGCGTGGCATGGAAGCAGGACGCTTGATGTTGAGCTGGCATATTTTGGTCGCGTGTATTGGGAGGCGGGGCCTGGTACTCCTGCGGCTGCACTCAGTGTATGTATGATGTATATGTGTAATGTATATATATCCGTGTATGTCATCTCTTCTTCCTGTGCTCACTTACCGCTGCTTATAGAAGTTTCAGCAATGGTACCCCTCATTGTTGTTGCAGTGGTAATGGGTGAAAAGATTGCTTCAATCTGCAGATGTCTGTATGACAATGGTCTCTAAAGTGTGGACATCCAGCTGTTGTGAAACTATAACTTCCAGCATTCCAGGACATCCGTTGGCTGTCCGAGCATGCTGGGAGTTGTAGTTTTGCTACAGTAAGAGTTCCGCACTTTGGAGACCACTGGGTATGATATACTAGAGTAGTGGTCTCCAACCTGCGGACCTCCAGATGTTGCAAAACTACAATTCCCAGCATGCCCGGACAGCCAACGGCTGTCCGAGCATGCTGGGAGTTGTAGTTTTGCAACATCTGGAGGTCCGCAGGTTGAAGACCACTCATAACGAGTTGCCCTCTGAAGGGTATCTGCAACTTGTGTTCCTACCCTAAAGCAGGGCTTGACGAAAAAAAATGTAAGCCAGGATTGTTGTTTTTATTTTCACAACTAGCGCAATTTTTCACTCTTTGTGTGAGGTGTAATTTTGAGTTTTTACTCCACTTTTTAATCATTTTCTTTTCTGTACAATTTTTCCTTATTTATTTTTTGCGTTGATTCTGGGATCAGGAATGGGATATTTTCCAAATTCCGAATGTGACAATGCCAAATATGTTTTTATTTATTTATTTTTAAATAAAAGGTGTGCAATTAGAATTTTTATTAGGTGGGGGTTATACATTTTTTAATCACTTCTTTGCTCATTCCTTATTATGGCCTATTATAAGCAATTGTTCGATTGCTTATACAGGTCAGTGTAAAACATAAGTATTTTATTGCTCGATGAGCTCAGCAATCTATTTCAACAGCCTGCCTGAGAAGCGTATAATTCTATATAATATAATTATATTGCGGGAGACAGGAGGGTACATATAGGCATAGGCAGACAAACCTATAGGGCCTCCTATTGTGCGCTCCCTGACGAAGCTCACAATAGCGAAACGTGCGTTGGGGTAGGTGCATATGGACTGGGCATCGCAATGGGTTCTATTGTTTATTCATCTGACTCTGCTTTTTGTGCTTGTCTTTTATTCTTATATCCAGCCTCATTTCTATACTTTTTATTTTGTTATTGCTTTATGCTATTGTATTGGACTGCACTTATATTCGCATCCTGAGACCCTATATGTTTGTGTGCCTATGCCTATATGTACCCTCCTGTCTGTACTCTGGTGTGAAATTTTTATGTTTTTTTAAATATATTTTTAGATTAATAAAGAGACATTTTTATAGTATTTGTCTGTTTTTGGTGTGCTTCTCCCCTCTGGCTGTTTGAGGGAGTTCATTGGTGTTTATGATTTAGCAAGCACATTCTATTCTCCTAATTAGAGATGAGCGAACTTACAGTAAATTCGATTCGTCACGAACTTCTCGGCTCGGCAGTTGATGACTTTTCCTGCATAAATTAGTTCAGCTTTCAGGTGCTCCCGTGGGCTGGAAAAGGTGGATAGAGTCCTAGGAGACTCTTTCCTAGGAATGTATCCACCTTTTCCAGCCCACCGGAGCACCTGAAAGCTGAACTCATTTATGCAGGATAAGTCATCAACTGCCGAGCCGAGAAGTTCCTGACGAATCGAATTTACTGTAAGTTCGCTCATGTCTACTCCTAATGTTTGGGTAGTTTTGCTCACTTTGGTGATAAGAGCTGCTCACCTCTAAAGCAGAGAAATCTGCTGTGTTTGAAATGAGTTTTTAAAGGGGTTATCCAGGAAAAAACTTTTTTTTTTTTTTTTTTTTTTTTTTTTTTTTATACATCAACTGGTTCCAGAAAGTTAAACAGATTTGTAAATTACTTCTATTAAACAATCTTAATCCTTTCAGTGCTTATGAGCTTCTGAAGTTAAGGTTGCTCTTTTCTGTCTAAGTGCTCTCTGATGACACCTGTCTCGGGAACTGCACAGAGTAGAATAGGTTTGCTATGGGGATTTGCATCTAAACTGGGCAGTTCCTGAGACAGGTGTCATCAGAGAGCAATTAGGCTGGGTTCACACCACGTTTTCTTAAATACGGTTCCCGTATACGGTTGGGAGGAGGGGGGCGGGGCTTAATCACGGCGCCCGCACTCAGCCGTATTCTGGAACCGTATTTAATGCAAGTCTATGAGCCGACCGGAGTGAACCGCAGCCTCCGGTCGGCTTCGTTTTCGGCCGTATGCGGTTTCCCGACCGCAGGCAAAAACGTGGTCGACCACGTTTTTGCCTGCGGTCGGGAAACCGCATACGGCCGAAAACGAAGCCGACCGGAGGCTGCGGTTCACTCCGGTCGGCTCATAGACTTGCATTAAATACGGTTCCCGAATACGGCTGAGTGCGGGCGCCGCGATTAAGCCCCGCCCCCTCCTCCCAACCGTATACGGGAGCCGTATTTAAGAAAACATGGTGTGAACCCAGCCTTAGACAGAAAAGAACAACCTTAACTTCAGAAGCTCATAAGTACTGAAAGGATTAAGATTTTTTAATAGAAGTAATTTACAAATCTGTTTAACTTTCTGGAGCCAGTTGAGATATATATATATATATATATATATATATATATATATATATGTATATATGTGTTTTTTCCTGGATAACCCCTTTTAAAGTTTTATTCACATATATCATATACATATGGGTGTGTGAAATCCATACCGAAAATCCATAGCAAATCTTTTTTTTTTGTCCTAATGAATCATTGTAAATAAACATTGAAAAAAAAATTTTACTGATGTGTTTTCTTTTATTGTAGATTGGAAAATTCACCATAAAAGGAACAAGACAAATAAGCTAAAATGACGTGCCGCAAAGGTAAAACCATCTGCAGAATGTTTAAGAATGTGTTACATATTCATGAAGCTTGTGGATTCAATGGATTCAATTACACATTCACAAGTGTAGTAAATGTCCCAGTATGATAGGTTTTTCAAAATCGTGTTCTTGAGGCAGAAAAAGTATCAACTGGAATACCGCACAGCGATTTTGGGCCAAATTCAATAGTGGATACAGCAGGAAAGAGAAGATTAAAGGGGTACTTCCGTGGAAAACTTTTTTTTTTTTTTTAATCACCTGGTGCCAGAAAGTTAAACAGATTTGTAAATTACTTCTATTAAAAAATCTTAATCTTTCCAGTACTTTTTAGGGTCTGTATACTACAGAGGAAATGGTTTTCATTTTGGAACACAGAGCTCTCTGCTGACATCATGACCACAGTGCTCTCTGCTGACATCTCTGTCCATTTTAGGAACTGTCCAGAGCAGCATATGTTTGCTATGGGGATTATCTGCTACACTGGACACTTCCTAAAATGGACAGAGATGTCAGCAGAGAGCACTGTGGTCATGATGTCAGCAGAGAGCTCTGTGTTCCAAAAAGAAAACCATTTCCTCTGTAGTATTCAGCAGTACAGGAAGGATTAAGATTTTTTTAATAGAAGTAATTTACAAATCTGTTAAACTTTCTGGCACCAATTGATTTAAAAAAAAAAAAAAAAAAAAATTTTCCACGGGAGTACCCCTTGAAGTCCTTCCTTTATATTTCTATTTGAATCCACTTCTGGCATTTGCTAAAAAAAAATAAAATAAAGAAAATTGCCAGCCAGAAAAAGTTAGGAGCCAGGATGAGGGTCTATTCACATGTACAGTATCCTGCACATATTTAATAATTTAAAGAGTACCTCTCATGATCTTGTTAAATGTTATAATCCTCCCAGTTCACTGTCCCCATCATGATAAACCACCCCCTGCCTTTATTTTTATCATTTTTTAGTTTTCTATCTTGATATTGCTCTGTATTTTCTGCTTAGTCTGGGAAGGGGCGTTACCCAGCAGGTGTGACATCATCTGAAGCCATACAGGGGAGAACTTTCTCTCTTGCTCTACTACACACAGCCCAGAGCAGTTCAGTGTGAGATCAGCTATGATTGGCTGAGGCTGCACACACACCCCCTCAGCACCCCCTGCATTTCTTGATTGATGACTTCTGCCAGGCCAGCAGGAGTCCAAAGTCTATGCAAGAGATAGGGGAAATGTGCTCTGGACAAGTAGGGAGACACCTAGTGGCAGCTTTTTTTTAAGCACAAATAAAACATAGAAAATTTATTTTTAAACAAAGTACATTAGAAAGATTTTTTAATTTACCATAAGAAGTGCAATAGCAAAAATTAGTTTTAATGACAGTGCCCATTTAAGGATTTGAAGCTGCAGATTTAAATGTAAACGAATTGACTGAACACAGTTTCATATCTGCAGCTTCAAATCCTGCGCAGAATACTGTATGTGTGAATACATCCTTGTGAATAAAGTTTTATTTGTAACTACAGTTACCCCCTGCATGCCCCGCGGTAGTTGTGAACGTATTTTCAACAGGAACCTATATTTTTATGGAAGGGATACAAGAAATATATATATATATTTAATAGGTCAGACAATTCTGCATTCGGCAATACCAAATATGTTTATTTTATTTTTAATTGTAAAAATTGAAAAAAGTGATGAATTGAATTTTTATTGGGGGGGATTTTATATATTTAAAAAAATATTTATATATATATTTTTACTTTAGCTATTTTCTGCAGCTTTGAAACAGTTAAATGATGCCGGGTATGACGTGGTCATGGCTCCCAAACCTGCGTCATTCTCCCTCACCCGACCCATGCCGTAAATGTACGTCATAAGTTGGAAAATGCTGACAAAAAATAGGCGCTAGGAAAAAATTCTCAATCGCCATGGCGACCTGGCGTCTGTTTTTGAAGCATGGCTCAACAAATCCCAATCTAAAGTTACCCCTGCTGATAATCAGAACAGAGGAGAACTTTTTCCAAGAATGAGAGGACTTGACCGCGCATGTGCAGCCGGCGCTTCATTCATTGTCTATGGAGCATCATTTGCCAACGTTCATAAGCTGCACTAAAAAACTTTTGCAAAGTAACAAAAAAGTATGCAAATTTGAATTAACATGCTGGTAAAGGAGAAGGAGAAGACCTTTATTAGATGTGCTTATTGAATAAAAGGCGTTAGTTTTATATTGGGTCATCACTGAACATCTGTAACTTCATGTCTTTCAGTGAATATAGTAATCATAGTGTTGGCCGCTGTCATCTTCCTCATCGTCCTCCATCACAATATGCTGGGCCTGAGCGACATATTGAAGAGGCAAAGTTCAGGTAAAAGGAATTTTCTTTAATGAAATTGTTTTTTCTTTTACTGAAACTCAGTTTTCCCTGTCGTCCCTCAGCAGCACAATATGGGGTGTCTCTGCCCCTGTGAGCTAAATAAGACTGGAATTTTTTAATGAAAAAACAAAATAAGGTACATAGGCACCTCCCCTATTGCCTATAAATACTCCCCACACACAGAGTACACTGAGTATCTGCCGCGCTTGTTCTGGAGTTCACACTGTAGTGCGCGTCACTTCCGGTGACATCACCGTAAGTTCCTCGGCGGCCATGCCACGACTACTTCTGGAATAGGGATTATTCAATATCATTCATAACTTACTGATTTTAAAGGTCTTACCTTATTCCTGCCTTATAGAAGGCAGAGTTTTTATTTATTTTTTATTTTTTTTTCCTTTTCACCGGAACTGGGCGGAGCTTAGGGGTTGGCGCTAAGTTTGGTTATTTAAACCCTGTCTTTCCTCTGGCTCGGCAGCACTTAATAAAGGACAATTGGGTTCCGAATATTATAAAAAGAGGGTACACTCTCCCTCTCATATCCCATCCTCAAAACAGATTTCTGGTGTCTTCAATTCTCAAGTCCCCGAAACAGGACTTTTTTAAACAATCCATTCTGGATCTCATTGCTTCTGCTGCAGTAGAACCCGTTCTGTTTGCCGAGAAGGGTTTAGGAGTGTAATCTCCTGTATTTATTGTCCCCAAGTCAGGAGGAAAGTGGAGACTCATTATAGATCTCCGTTATCTAAACAGGTTCATATTAAAGAAAACAGTCAGAATGGAGACAATAAAGTTTGTCAAATCAATTCTTCTGAAAGACGACTATATGGCGTCTCCAGACCTTAAAGACTCTTACTTTCATATCCCCATCCTCCAGAATCACAGAAGATTCCTGCGCATCGCAGTACATGTCAGGGAGATAATTCATCACCTACAGTTTAGAGTGCTTCCTTTCGGGATTTCCACTGCCCCCTTCGTTTTTACGAAGGTGATTTCATCCATGATGGTGGTCCTGAGGGTTCAGGGCATAAGGATCATACTGTATTTTGACGATTGGCTAATTCTAGCTTGATCTCCGGAGGAACTACAATTCCACAGCAGTCTGACTAGAGATCTTCTCCACAGACTAGGGGGGATAATAAACTGGACAAAATCGCACCTTACTCCAGAAAAGATAAAAATATTCCTAGGTTTTTGTCTAGATTCTCACAATATGAGAATCTTCCTTTCTTCAGCAAGGAATGAGAAGATATCCAAGGGATATCAATATCTTCGGATTCCACGCAAGGTTTCCCTGAGGACTTTAATGAGGTTCCTAGGACTCCTCTCCTCCTCAGCAGAAGCAGTCCCTTGGGCCCTTTGGCACCTGAGACTGCTTCAAACGGAGGTCCTTCAGGTTGGGACAGAAATATTTTCTCCCTGGACTCTATTCACAGACGCTCCTTCCCAGTCCACAGAACTTTGAATTGGTGGGCTGTTCCACAGGACAGGATGTCTCTTCTAGAGCCACGATGGTTAGTCTTGACTACAGATGCCTCCGGATCAGGATAGGGAGCACATCTTCTAGGAAGAAAGGTTTCTGAGAGGTGGAGTCAAGAAG
Organism: Hyla sarda; assembly: GCF_029499605.1. Classification (NCBI taxonomy): domain Eukaryota; kingdom Metazoa; phylum Chordata; class Amphibia; order Anura; family Hylidae; genus Hyla; species Hyla sarda. Next base: position 74,335,237 of record NC_079194.1, on the reverse strand, counting down.
AACTACTACTTTCCTCCAGTGTCAAAGAACTAAGAGCAATCTTCTATGCGCTCCTCCATTTCCCCCCTCTACTCATCGGGAAGGCTGTCAAGTTGAGTTCGGACAATATGGCAGCAGTTTATTACCTAAGCAAACAAGGAGGAACAAGATCAGTTACACTTCTTCAGGAACTTGCAAGGATTTTTTGTTGGGCAGAACCCAGGATACCCAGGTTATCCGCTGTCCACATAAATGGAACCCAGAATACCATAGCAGACCACTTGAGCAGAGATCTTACAGTTGCCAGAGAATGGGCTCTGAATCAGATTTTTCTTCACCTTTTGGATCTCTGGAGTCTTCCAGAGATAGATCTGATGGCCACGAGAGCCAATCGCAAACTGGACAAGTTCTGTTACCTTTATCCGGCGGACGATCCCTTTCTAGTGGATGCCATGACGGGGATGTGGAACTTCAATCTAGCATACATCTTTTCGCTGACTTCCATGATACCCAGGGTATTGATGAAGATCAGACAGGAACAGGCCTCTGTAATAGCAATCATTCCATTCTGGCCCAAGAGAGCCCGGTTCTCCCAGCTCATTCTAATGAGCAAAGGAACTTATTGGGGACTCCCCTGAAAGCCAGAGGAAACGCTTTCTCACTCTAGGAGTGTGGTGACCAATAAGACTTTTTCTTAATTGGTGTTCTGCTAAGAAGATCAACCCTTCTTCACCTTCTGTTACATCAATCCTGGAATTCCTACAGGATGGGTTTGACAAAGGTCTTTCCCCTAACTCCATAAAGATACAACTAGCGGCTTTATCAGTGATCCTTCACATGCGCCTTACTCAGGAGCCAGTTGTCAGATCATTCATCTAGGCGATTTCCAGAATCCGTCCAAGAGTTGTTAAACCTCCGTCTTCTTGGGATTTGGTGTTGGATCTTCATCAGCTTTGTCTCCAACCTTTTGAACCTTTGCTAAAAGGGGACTTAAAATTCCTCACTCTAAAATTGGTCTTGTTACTAGCGGTCACCACTGCTAAGAGAGTGAGTGAGCGAGCTTCAAGCTCCAGCTTCTACGGAACCTCATACCACTTTTTTGGCTGGAAACGTTCTCCTAAGGTTTCTCCCATCTTTTTTACCTAAAATTGCCTCCTTTACAAATGTTAACCAGGTCATCTCCCTTCCGCAGTACTCTCCAGTAATCTGACATAGAAGACAAGATGCTGTCTAATATAGATTTGGTAAGATGCCTAAAAATCTATCTTGAAAGAACCAAACCATTTTGCAAAATTTAAAATCTTCTAATTCTTCATCATGGACCGAAGAAGGGTTTCAAGGCTTCAAAACCTATGATTTCTCGTTGAATCTGTGAGTGCATTAATCTGTGCAACTCCTCTAAAGGACTTATTGCTCCTAAATTTCCTAAACAAGATCTGTTTCAGCTTCTTGGGCCAAAGGCAATTCTGTTCATCTAGAACACATCTGTCAATCTGCAACCTGGAGTACTCCTTTAACTTTTTTAAGGCATTACAGAGTTGATTCTTTTTTGTCTAGCGACACTCTATTCACTAAGGCCGTGTTAAATTCTGCAGGAGAGCCCTCCCTAGGGGTTTTACTTGCTAAATCCCCATTTTGTACTGCTGAGGGACAACAGGGAAGACTACATTTTGTTTGTTAATTTGTTTTCCCTTAGTCTCCTCAGCAGCACAAGCTTCCCTTCCTTATACTTACCTTTTATTTTTCACTTGATAATTTACTCAGTGTACTCTGTGTGTGGGGAGTATTTATAGGCAATAGGGGAGGTGCCTATGTACCTTTTTATTTATTTATTTTTTCATTTAAAAAATCCCAGTCCTATTTAGCTCACAGGGGCGGGGACACCCCATATTGTGCTGCTGAGGAGACTAAGGGAAAACAAACTAACAAACAAAATTTAGTCTTCTATTTTTCTGGATTTGTCTTATGCAGTGTTTTTCCAGTCTGCATGTTCTTGTTTGCTACCAGTTCATCTCAATGTTATTACTTTCTTCTTTCCTCATTCAGATGTCAGCCTTCTAGGATTTCAGCGTATTGATTTCCTGCCAGAAGCCCCTGATGAGAAGATATCTGTGGAGGTCCCGGTGGTTATTACGGCTGTAGAAAGTCGACTTGGAGGGGTTGTTGCTGCGATCAACAGTATTACCAGTAATACACAGTCCAGCGTTACCTTCTACATTGTGACAATGAATGATACCAAGGAACATCTCAGGTATTGCTGTCACCACTGAAGTGAGGGGGTCAGTCCTAGATGTGACTAGGCATCTTTTGGGGCCATTCACAAGCACTGATTAAATGCTTTACTTGATTGAGAAATGGTGGCCTTCTCCACAGAAGGGCCATGGGCCTTTGTGCAAAAGTTCTTGACACATCAGGGGGATCCAGTTGCTAAGACTCTGCCAAACACTAAAAAGAATCAGCAACTGTACACTGCCACTCATTCATTTTACCAATTTAAGGGGGTCTCTGCATACAGACCCCCCACAGAGCAAAACTTTTGATGTGTCAGAAGTTTCTGAAAGTGATTGTTACCCTTTTATCACTGCCTGCTGTTTCAGTAAAAGTGTCAGTATCCCTGGTAAACTAGGGAAGTGAAAAGGTTACTGAACGTGAATATTTGTCAGATTACAGCAGTGAATGAGTTAAAAGGGAACTCCAGTAATTAACAACTTATCCCCTATCCACAGGATAAGAGATAAGTGTCTGATTGTGGGGAGTCCAACCTCTGGGACCCCTGTGATCTTCTGCCCGGCACCCTGGCTCTCCGCATCCACTGAGCAGGTACGGAGCTCCATGCACGGAGGTGTGACTTCCATGGCCGACACGCCCCCTCCATGCATCTCTATGGGAGAGCCGGAGATACACATGCACTGTATCTCTGGCTCTCCAATAGAGATCCATGGATGGGAGTGGTGTTTGACACCGCTCCGTGCATAGAGAGATGGGGCACCGGGCAGGAAATGATGGTGGTCCAAGCGGTCAGACAATGGTCAGACAACTTAAGTTGTTAAAGCATAAGTATCATGAAGAAAAACTTATCCCCTATCCGAAGGATAGGGGATAAGTTTTAGATCGCGGGGGGTCCGAGCGCTGGAGCCCCCTGCGATCTCCTGTTTGGAGACTCGGTTCTCCAGCACAGGAGCGCGTCACGACCCCCGCCCGAATAGGAGGCCACCATGCCTCCTTTATAAAGCTCTATGGGCGGGCCGTTCAGCGACCTCTGGCTCTCCCATAGAGCTTTATGGAGGGGGCATGGTGGCCTCCTCTTCTGGTGCTTCTTTGCTTCTGGGTCGTGACGTGCTCCCGTGCTGGAGAACCAGGGCTCCAAACAGGAGATCGCGGGGGGCCCCAGCCTTCGGCCCCCCCGTGATCTAAAACGTATCCCCTACCCTTCAGATAGGGGATACGTTTTACTTCATGATACTTATCCTTTAAGTACCAGCGTTCCCCTTTTAATATAATGAGCCATGGTAAAGGACAGTGAAGGTTAATGCTACGTTCATGGAATCCAGTTGTTACTTGACGTTCCAGGCTTTAGCATTGCCCACGCACCAACTTTCTGTATAAGGACAATACAGCTATAACTATATAGCCCAAAGTTCTTTTTAATCCAGCAGAGCATTCAAGAGCACTGTGCCTGATATTCAAGGTGAGTTTTTATGTTCGGGTGCTTTCTCACAGGTCAGCTGTGCAAAGTCCATAGCGTAACCAAAACTAAATCCCCAGTGGGCTTGTTGCAGATTTGGTGCTTTGGATGTTTGTGAATATGTACATTTAAATTAAAAAAGATCAATGTATTTTTAAAATAAGGTGTGGAGATCTGCAATTCTGTAGTAAAATTTGCAACACAGGATTTATTTCAAATTTTCAATTGGTATTACCCTATTGGGGTAGCAGCAGCTCTGCAAAAAGAATGCACATGCTGTAGATTTAAAGGGGCACTCCACTGACCAACGTTGAGAACTATATGTTCCAAACGCTGTTTTTGGTGCTGCTGGGGTCGGCCACGCCCCTCGTGACATCATTTTCATGCCCCCTTAATGCAAATCTATGGGAGGGGGCGTGACGACTGTCACGCCCCCTCCCATAGACTTACATTGAGGGGGCGTGGTCATGATGTAATGAGGGGCGTGGCCGACCCCAGCAGTGCCAAAACAGCGTTCGGAACATATAGTTCTGAACGCTGGCCAGTGGAGTACCCCTTTCAAATCTGCACCACAGGGCAATTTCCATCCCCAGCATGTGGAGACTTTGCCTGTAGACCACTAGCAACTAAGAGGCCCAGTTGCAACTGCAACCATTACAATGCCAATACCTACGACATTGCTTCTACCTGAGAAACCTAATACTACAAATGTTCATATATTAGTTTAGTAATTTCCTGTATCATTTTTCCTTCAGGTCCTGGCTTAGTGACTCTAAGCTTAAAAATGTCAAGTATAAAATTCTGGACTTCGATCCTCAGGTCCTTGAAGGGAAAATCCGAGCAGATGAGCGGGAAAAACCTGTAAGGAATTGTGGATGACTTTACAATGTGTGTATATCAACTTCTTGTTGGAGATCATATCATCATTTTATTCCTTTCTCCTTAGTTAACGTTTGCAAGATTCTACCTCCTTGATTTGGTCCCCGGAGTAGAGAAAGTCATATATCTGGATGATGATATCATTGTGCAAGGTACATGTTTTTCTTAATTTTTTTTTATACTTAAAGGGGTTATCCAGGAAAAGTATTTTTTTTTTATATATCAACTGGCTCCAGAAAGTTAAACAGATTTGTAAATTACTTCTATTATTTTTTTTTTTATCCTTTCAGTAATTATGAGCTGCTGAAGTTGAGTTGTTCTTTTCTGTCTAACTGCTCTCTGATGACACCTGTCTCGGGAACTGTCCAGAGTAGAAGCAAATCCCCATAGCAAACCTATTCTACTCTGTGCAGTTCCCGAGACAAGCAGAGATGTCAGCAGAGAGCACTGTTGCCAGACAGAAAAGAACAACTCAACTTCAGCAGCTGATAATTATTGGAAGGATTATGATTTTTTAATAGAAGTAATTTACAAATCTGTTTAACTTTCTGGAGCCAGTTGAGATATATACATATATATATATATATAATGTTTTACCCAGGAATACCCCTTTAAACGGTCACTGCTGTTTCAAACAATCCCTCCATGTAATAGCCTATGTGATTTTTTTTATATATATATATATATATATATATATATATATATATTTTTTTTTTTTTTAAACCACTTTGTTTACCAAAATAACTCTTGAAAAAGCTCACCATTTCTGCAAAGCAGTGTCGTCCCCCAGCACGCAAAATAACTTTGAACAAATATATTGTTTTGCATATAACAGCTTGTCTCTTTTCTACATTTTATTTATTCAAAAAATGATGTTCCATATAGGTGACATTCTAGAACTGTACAAAACCCCAATAAAAGTGGGGCATGCTGCAGCATTCTCTGAAGATTGTGATTCGGTTACCTCAAAATACCTGGTTAGAGGAGCTGGAAGTCAGGTAGGATGAAAGCATGTATCGGTCGGGGGCTGTATGTCAGCTATTAATTACAATAGGCCAACCATACAGCTTGAGACAACACTCATAAACAGTGGTCTCAAACTGTGGCCCTCCAGATGTTGCAAAACTTCAACTCCCAGCATGCCCGGACAGCCAACGGCTGTCCGGGCATGCTGGGAGTTTAAAGTTTTACAACATCTGGAGGGCCACAGTTTGAGACCACTGCTCATAAAGATGGAGCTCATTTCAGTAAACCTATTGCTAGGATATGCTATTAACATGTGATTGCAGTTACATGTTTCCTTATTGCATCATGTGAAGAAGTGTTCCCTTGTGCATACAGGAACACTTGTGGACATGGCGTAATGAGCACCTTACACAGTGCCCCCTTTTATGGGGCAGAATTGCCCCCCTCCTAATTTTGTAATCTAGACTGTTTTATTGTCGCAAAAATAAGTAGCATGAATAAATGAGGGACCCTTACACCAGTGTTTCCCGTTTCTCCAGTTCAACTCCCATCATGCCCTGTCAGATGTTGTCTGTCTTGACACGATGGGCGTTTGTTTTGCAACAGCTGGAGATCCACAGGTTAGGGACCACTGCTATAGAGAATACACAAAACCTAGCAGGCTGACCATCTGATGTGCATGGAGACGCTCTTACCGATTCCATAAGTAAGAAGGATTGGGCATGTGGTATTTCAACATGAAATGTTCTTATGGGAGAAGAGCAGATGTCAGGGGTCTGGCAGTGTCTTAAAGGTGTACTCCCGTGGAAAACTTTTTTATTTATTTATTTTTTAAATCAACTGGTGCCAGAAAGTTAAACAGATTTGTAAATTGCTTCTATTAAAACAAATCTTAATCCTTCCAGTACTTTTTAGGGGCTGAATACTACAGAGGAAATGCTTTTCTTTTTGGATTTCTCATTTGTCACGAACACAGTGCTCTCTGCTGACCTCTGCTGTCCATTTTAGGAGCTGTCCAGAGCAGGAGAAAATCCCCCTAGGCAAACATATGCTGCTCTGAACAGTTCCTAAAATGGACAGCAGAGGCCAGCAGAGAGCACTGTGGTCGTGACAGAAGAGAAATCAAAAAAGGAAAGCATTTCCTCTGTAGTATACAGCCCCTAATAAGTACTGGAAGGATTACGTTTTTTTTTAATAGAAGTAATTTACAAATCTGTTTAACTTTCTGGCACCAGTTGATTGAAAAAAAAGAAAAGTTTTCCACAGGAGTACCCCTTTTAAATGACAAGTGTCATGAACAAAAACTTAGGATAGGGGATAAGTTTTAGTTCGCGGGGGGGTCCGAACGCTGGCGCCTCCCGCAATCTCTTGTTTGAAGCTCTGATTCTCCAGCACAGGGATGCATCATGACCCCCAACCAAAGCAGGAACCGCTACGTAGTGCTGAGCGGTATTACCAAAAATGCATATCACGGTATTTTTGTAAGTTATGGTGGTTCTACTGTATTTCTCCCCCCCCCCCCCCCCCCCGAGAGGCCATCGTATGTTGAAATGATCGTATGTCGGGGGGTCACTGTACTTATCCTTTAATGTCTCCCCGCTGAAGTAACAAACATTCAGCCAACAGTTAGTCACTGTGACCGCCTTAAAGGGAACCTGTCAGGTCCCCTGTGGCCTCATACACTGTCCCTGGGACCTGCAGGTCAGAAGAACAGCTGTCAATGAAGCTTCACGCGCAGGAGGCGGGAGACCTGTTTCCCTGACCTGTCAGGTCCTGGGGCCGGTGTCTGAGGCCCAGAGACTTTACTGTTTCCTTTTCAGGATTCAGAGGTTCTTAATTCTCCTTATATTTTACAGTATAACTACATAGGATATTTTGACTACAAGAAGGAGACGATCCGGAAGCTGGGCATGAAAGCTAGCACCTGCTCATTCAATCCAGGTGTATTTGTTGCCAATCTTACCGAATGGAAGCGACAGAATATTACCAGGCAGCTTGAAAAATGGATGGAATTAGATATGGCGTAAGTATTTTGTCTTTTGCTGTATTTCATTGTACTTAGTTGTTATCTTATGTATATTCACAATGGGGAGTTATGACATTGACCCAGCACATATTTGGTGATGTGCTGAGGAGAGGAAGATGCATATTATGAATGGGGGCATATAACAGGGTAGAATGGTGCACCAAAAAAATAATTAGCATATTACTGTATTTATCGGCGTATAACACGCACTTTTTAGGCTAAAATTTTTAGCCTAAAGTCTATGTGCGTGTTATACGCCGATACACCCCCAGGAAAGGCAGGGGGAGAGAGGCCGTCGCTGCCCGCTTCTCTCCCCCTGCCTTTCCTGGGGTCTAGAGCCCTGCTGCCGGCCCTTCTCTCCCCCTGGCTATCGGCGCCGCTGCCCGTTCTGTCCCCCTGACTATTGCGCCCTATTGGAAGCGGCGCCGACAGCCAGGGGGAGAGAAGGGGCAGCGGCACCCATTGCCGGCGCCGCTGCCCCGTTGCCTCCCCCCATCCCCGGTGGCATAATTACCTGTTGCCGGGGTCGGGTCCGCGCTGCTTCAGGCCTCCGGTGTGCGTCCCCTGCATCGTTGCTATGCGCTGCACGGAAAGGCAGGGGGAGAGAAGCGGGCAGCGACGGCCTCTCTCCCCCTGCCTTTCCTGGGGGTATATCGGGGTATACACGCGCACACACGCACCCTCATTTTACCATGGATATTTGGGTAAAAAACTTTTTCTACCCAAATATCCTTGGTAAAATGACGGTGCGTGGTATACCCCGATAAATACAGTAATTCTTTTTTGTACAGAACTCTGGAATAGCACAACAGATTTAAATAAGGTAACCAGCGTTAGAATTGGCAACACCCGCACTATTACCCTGTTTAAGCAGGTTAGTGTGGGGGTTGTTGCTGTAGGTTACCCTTTAATAAAAAAAAAATGGGTAGACCTGGTTTGAGATGATAATGTAAGTTATATTTTTTTTTCAGGGAAGAACTATACAGCAAGACACTAGCTGGCAGCATCACCGCACCACCACTACTCATTGTGTTCTATAAGATGCACTCTAGTATTGACCCAATGTGGCATGTCAGGCACCTAGGTAAGTATGAATAACAATCTAATGGGAACAGTCAGAGGTGTATTCTCTGTATAGGGACAGTGCACTGCTGTGGGGCCCTTAGAGACATGGCTCACCCTCAATTGGTCCAAAAAGACAGTCTTTGTGAAGACTCCTCTCCCTAAGGGACTGCACTGTCCCCATATAGAGGGATATGGATATTAATATAGGGCAGGGGTCCTCAAACTTTTTAAACGTGGGTCCAGTTCACAGTCCCTCAGACCGTTGGAGGGCCGGACTATAGATTTAAAAAAAAAGTAAGAACAAATTCCTATGCACACATATATATCTTATTAGTGGACTACCCCTTTAAGTACGCAGCACAGTTCCCCCCACATTAGGTTGGCAGTATAGTCCCCCCACATTAGGTTGTAGTCCCCCCACATTAGGTTGGCAGTATAGTCCCCCCACATTAGGCTGGCAGTATAGTTCCCCCACATTAGGCTGTTAGTATAGTTCCCCCCACACATTAGGTTTGCAGTATAGTTCCCCCACATTAGGTTGTAGTTTCCCCACATTAGGGTTGGCAGTATAGTTCCCCCACATTAGGTTGGCAATATAGCTCTCCCCACATTAGGTTGTAGTTCCCCCACATTTAGTTGACAGTATATTTCCACCACATTAGGTTGGCAGTATAGTTCCCCCACATTACGTGTAGTATAGTTCCCCCACAGTAGGTTTTAGTTCCCCCACATTAGGTGCAGTATAGTTCCCCCACATTAGGTTGTAGTTCCCCCACATTTAGTTGACAGTATTGTTCCCCCACATTAGGTTGACAGTAGAATTCCCCCACATTAGGTTGTAGTTCCCCCAAATTAGGTGCAGTATAGTTTCCCCACATTAGGTTGTAGTTCCCCCACATTAGGGGCAGTATAGTTCCCCCACATTAGGTTGTAGTTCCTTCACACTTAGTTGGCAGTACAGTTCCCCACATTAGGTGCAGTATAGTCCCCCCCCCCCCACATTAGGTGCAGTATAGTTTTCCCCCACATTAGGTGCAGTATAGTTTTCCCCTACATTAGGTGCAGTATAGTGTCGTCGTCCCCCCCCCCCCACATTAGGTGCAGTATAGTGTCCCCCACAGACATACAGCCTCCAGCCATACAGTGTATGGCTGGAGGCTGTATGCCTGTGTACTGCCCCACTTCAGTGCTTCGACCACCACTCCTCCGGTCCGGCCATAGCAGTAGGTCCCGGGACCGGAGGAGCGGTGGTCGGAGCACCGAAGCTGACGTGCCGCTGGTAACACTTACCAAGCTGGTCAGCATATGTCCTGCTCGCTCCTCCACGCTCCGTTGCTATGAGCGCATGCACGGGACATTAGTGACGTTCTTGCGTTTTTAAAGTAAACGCGGGGCCGCCGAGAGCGCATCCCTGTGTCCCGAAAACATCTTTCGGGACACAGGGATGTCCGTAGGCAGCGGCGGGCCAGATAAATGTCCTCGGCAGGCCGCATGTGGCCCGCGGGCCGTTGTTTGAGGACCCCTAATATAGGGGTTACTGACTGGGAGGCAAAATTCAACACTATAATAGGAGGCCTATTTAGATCTTTGCTATGCAGCCCCCTTTTCTCTATGTACACCACTAAATTTGAGTGCATATTCTTCCCTTTGGTTAACATTTTATAGCGTTCCACATCTCTATAGAATGCTAAGTAAACTAAAATCTTACTAAAATGACCTATGTAAACCTGAATTCTTCTAGTCTCTAGTTACTAGATAGCAGTGCATTATGGGGGCATAGTTGACAATTGCTCAAATAAGAATAAGAGATGGGACATAACTATAAACAGTGTAGAAAGCCTTTTATAAAGGTTTAAACAGTAATTATTTTATTAAAGACATTATTGCACTTTAATTTCTTTTTTCAGGGTCAAGCACTGGGAAGCGTTATTCCTTCCAGTTTGTGAATGCTGCCAGGCTTCTTCACTGGAATGGACATTTCAAACCATGGGGAAGAGCGTCCTCGTATCCTGAAATTTGGGAAAAATGGTATATTCCGGACCCCACTGGTAAATTTTCCATCATTCGAAAGCACACAGAAGTTGATGGAGCCAAATGAGGAAACTGGACTGACCAGGAATCCTCATGAACTCTAGATACTGTACTATGTCACCGAGCATGGATGAGCAGGATTTTCTCAGGAATCTGCAGCTGAAAGCTATTTTTTTCATTGCTGTCTCAAAAAAAGACACTACAGGGGGCACTGGTCCTTCCCAGTCTATGGAAATCACTATACTAGATTTTAGGGTGTTTCTTTTTTTGCATTCCTTATGTGTTATCTTATAGTGTTTCAGTTGCTCTTTGCGCCAGCTATTGGTTCCCTCTACATAATCGAATCCAAATCTGTTTTCCAGTAAAGTGTATGAGATACCTGGATGGAAACACCACTACAATCCTCTCTATAGTATTCACAAATACTATATGATCATACCAGAAACCTGAATGTAGTGCTGGACACGCACACGTTGTCCGTTATCAGTATTGGTACCGCCCCAGCGGTCGGACCCGTAACAGTCAGCTGGTATCTCCTATCATGTGTGTAGGGAAAAACTTTTGATGCCAAGAATACTCCTTTAGCGTAGAGTCAAACGTAACTGATCCGCAGCATAATTTATGTTGCAGATATGCCGATGACCCGACCCATTTTGTGTGTTCAGCTGTTAACACAGTGCTCCCCCCCCCCATTTCCCCTGCCCTACCCTACGAGCAGCTACAGAGGGGGCCTACGAGTCGCCAAGTGTACTCTGACATCGCGGACATGTCTGGGTGCGTTGCGTATGTGCAGTGTACTCAGACATCGTGGCTACTCCATGGTGTCTGCGTGGACTTGGCGACTCGCAGGCCCCCTGTGTGGCTGCTCGTGGTGGCAGATTGCCACTGCGAGCAGGCCAGGGGCAGATTGAGACACAAAATTGGTCGGGTGACTGGCAGACCGGTGGATCCGAGGCGTAAAATACGTGTGAACCAACCCTTAGGCTACGTTCAGACGAGCGGATCCACAGTGTATTTTACACCTCTGAAGGACTGCTACATGGTGCCTTTAGATGTGCCTGCTCGGAGCAGCAATATGCCGCTACGAGCAGACACACTGCGATGTGCGAGTCGTCGTGTGCATGCGCAGTATACTCACATCGCAGTGCCTCTCACATCGCTTCAGTGTGTCTGGTCGCATTGCTGCTCCAAGCAGGCACATCTAAAGCCACCATGTAGCGGTCCTTCAGCGGCAGATCTGCAGTGTAAAATACGCTGTTGGATCCGCTCGTCTGAACGTACCCTTAAAGAAATGCTACAGATCCAAATTTTCCCTCCCATATACATAAATTGTTTGTAACAGCACAGAGAGTTTCTTGCATCTGGCTTGGATTCTTGGCACGGCATCTTTGGCTGGAGAAAGTTCTGTTTTGTTTTATATGATTTTATGTTATTTCTGCATATCTGTGAATAAGGAATATTCTCTGGCTCTTCACTTCATAAGTGTCATGACCAGTAAATTTTATGTGAATTTATTGATCACAATTAATGGATTAGAAACCTTGCTTTTGTTGATCTTTGTTTCATTCAGAACTCATTAGTAAAAAGATGCTGATGAAATGTACAGTGCATGGTAATCTATAACAGTGTTTCCCAACCCAGTCCTCAAGGCACACCAACAGTCCAGGATTTTAATTTTTCCCTGTTCTATTCCAATGGAGGAACTGAAAAAACCCAGAATGTTGGTGTGCCTTGAGGACTGGGTTGGGAAACACTGATCTGTAAGTTGTATGGGAATCCTCCATCTTTTTGTTATAGGAGGTAGATGAGTACATTGACCTTATAGCTGCAAACACATTCATGTTTCTGTATGATACCTTCTGTACAGCCTATGACACATGGTGTGACACATCACATGCCTGCTGTAAGGTTTACATTTGGTAATTAAAACTGAGAACTTGTGCGTTACAGTACTATTCTAGACTGCTTGTATACTGACTTATTTGTGTTTTAGTTACTGAGCAATTTCGCCCTTGATTGATTAGTAGTATTAAATAGAATATAAAAGATAAATCTGTTGGTTTTAATTGTGTGGTTTTTTTAAAAACTGCATTCCTTATCCAGCCCAATTGTAAATTAAAGAGGTATTCCAGGTTTATACATCTTATCCCCTATCCAAAGGGGCATCCTATCCCGGGCGCTGCCTCCAAGATGGGGACGTGACATAACGGCCATGCCCCTTCCATTCATGTCTATGCTGGCGGTACTTTCACTCTAGTGGTAGCATGAGATTGAGTCTACAACCCACACAAGTGGCTCAGGTAGTGCAGCTCATCCAGGATGGCACATCAATGCAAACTGTGGCAAGAAGGTTTGCTGCGTCTGTCAGCGTAGTGTCCAGAGCATGAAGGCGCTACCAGGAGACAGGCCAGTACATCAGGAGACCAACAACCCAGCAGCAGGACCGCTACCTCTACCTTTGTGCAAGGAGGAGCACTGTCAGAGCCCTGCAAAATGACCTCCAGCAGGCCACAAATGTGTCCACTCAAACGGTCAGAAACAGACTCCACGAGGGCCCTACGTCCACAGGACATTTGGCATTTGCCAAAGAACACCCAGAATGGCAGATTTGCCACTGGCGCCCTGTGCTGTTCACAGATGAAAGCAGGTTCACACTGAGCACATGTGACAGAGTCTGGAGACGCCGTGGAGAACGTTCTTCTACCTTAACATCCTCCAGCATGAGTGGGTGGCATTTCTTTGGTGGGCCACACAGACCTCCAACTTCATAGCAACCAATCAAATCACGTGTGTGTCAGATTCCTACCCTTTCTCTGGCAGCTGTAACTAATCTATCAGTAAAACTGAAAATCTATCTCCCCTGCTCTACAGATTCTATGTTGGAATTCAGTGAACGGTTACCGTAAGAAGATGGAAGAAAGGAGTGTCTGAGAGGTGAAGAAATATATATTACACCGTAGCTTATCATTTCTTGTACAATTGATTTATGCAATGTTGCTTATAATCAAGGGGAAAAACTTTAAAGTGTACCTGTTCAGGTGACTTTGTAAGCTGCCTTTTGTATCTACATGAGGAGCAGCACTATTTCTGGCTATTATATAACTTGTATATAGTATGTTTCAGCAGATTTCTGCTCTCCAGGCTCCATCTCTAATTTGCAGTCCCCCTCCATAGACTTGTTTTCTTTGTCTTGCATATGCAAGACAAAGCTGAGCTAATATTCACAATGGAATACAGACTCATGAGAGAGAGAAGCAGTTTGATAACAGGAAAAAGTAGCGTTTTTGGCTAACAAAATCTATTACAAAGTTTCTTCTTTTCATTTGTACTATGGATCATGAAAAGTTTGTTCATAGAAAACTGCATTTTATAAAAGTTTTTTCGCCACATCATCAGGAAACCTCTTTGAGCTTGTCGATGTCTTTGTTGCCATTTACACTAGCTGATATGAAAAGTACAGTTCAGGGATTATTTACATGTAATCGCTGCATTATTGTACCACTTTTCAGTCACTGTTTGTTTCACCAAACAGAATTTTATGTAAAGAATTAAAACCTTAACTTGCTCTTATGTGCATTATTAAGAGGTGCTATTGATTATAATAGAGAAGCCATCTCCAACAGGTCAGGCAGTGCTTTAATAAAAGGGAATAATTATTTAGCATCGAGAACATGTTGGACATTCTTCCAACAAGAAGCATAATTTTACTATAACGCAAAGGTGACAACTTTCAATGTTATTGTATGTAAAAAAAAAAAAAGCCCTTGCAGTACAGAATGTAGGGGTGTGTACACATGTACAGTATATATTCATAGGTATTTAGCTGGGTGGTAGACTAGGCTTTTCTGTTCTACAAATAAAGCCTATAAATGTATACTGGCATAAAACAGACCAAAGTTCCATGCACGTAGACTATGTTTTGTCTATTAAAGGTAGATGTAGATGTCGGGGTGGATTCTGGGCCAGTGGTGAAAAAGAACTGACAAGTCAGTTTTGGAAGGGGAAAATAAAATAAAATAAGGGAATCCTCGTCATGACTTTCTATTGAAATCAATGGGACTTTAAAGGAAAATGGTCACCCGCACTATAACAGATACACCGGGTTATAGTGTGGGTGAACAGGAGACTGATGTTGGGTCTCAGACTGCTATACCTACCTGCAGTCCGGAGCCCCGATCCTCCAAAGGTCCCCTTCTTCCAGCGCTGACTTGTGCTTTGAGGTGGGTCCGTCGGTTGGATTTAAATATTCATAAGCGCTGGTCACGTGAGCGCTCAGTAGCCACCAGCACTTATGAATATTTAAAATCTAGCTTAAATCAGCACTGGAAGCGGGGGACCTTTGGAGGATCGGGGCTCCGGATTGCAGGTAGGTATAGCAGTCTGAGACCCAGCATTGGTCTCCTGTTCACCCGCACTATAACCCGGTGTATCGGGTTATAGTGCAGGTGAACGTTTTCCTTTAATTCTAGAGATTGCAGACAGCATGTGTGTGGAATCTGCCTGAAATTATTTAGGGCCCATTTACATTATAGAATTTCCAAAGATGGGACACCACTAAAAGAACAAACATGTACATTCTTTTGGTGGAATTTCATTGTCTGAAATTCATTATCGTCAAAGGAGACGGTGCATGTCTGAGCAGTACTAATGCTGATTGATATTGGCGGATGCTGCTGCATAGGAGAATATCTGTAGTGTGAATGGGCCCTTAGTGTGCACATAATACTGTACCTTTGCATAAAGCAAAAAGGAGATTTTTTTTGTACTCACCGTAAAATCTCTCTCGTAGCTTTCATTGGGGGACACAGAGACCATGGGTATTATGCTGCTTCCACTAGGAGGCTGACACTAGACAAAAAAAGAAGTTGTCTCCTCTCAGCAGGATATACCTGCCCAGAGGCACAGAGCTAATCAGTTGTGTCACAAGCAGTAGGAGAAGCCAAACCCCAAAAGGACACCTGAAAAGAAAAACAAAACCTGACCAGGAACCGTAAATGGGTGGGGGCTGTGTCCCCCAATGAAGGCTACGAGAAAAATTTTACGGGGAGTACAAAAAAAAATCTAATTGGGGGGACACAAACCATGGGACGTCCCAAAGCAGTCCCCTGGGGTGGGAAAAACAACCGCCAGAGAAGGGGTCATGCCAGAGACTGAGCTGTAACTAGTCACCCAAGACTGTGGTCGAGGCTCAGAGGAAACCGGAACCTGGCTACCAACAACCAGGCCACCCCCGCAAACCATGAGGTGCAAGGCAGGACCCACAAGGAAGGAATTGAAACTGGGGTCCGCACGGTCAACCAAAAGACAACAAATGGTCGCCCCGGAGGCTTGCTGGGCCAAACCTGTCCTGGCAGGAGAGCAGAAAACACCCCTGATGAAAGGAACCACGGAGGCCTGGTCCAAACACGGGAGAGAGAGAGATAAAAGATTCGGCGAAGCAAGACAAACATGGTATGGAAACACCACTTCCAGGCGAGAAACATGCCCGGGAGGCATGAAGAGAGAGCCCTGACAGAAGACAACGCAAACGTAGGACCGAGGAGAGAGAATGATAGAAAAATAGCTGAGCACGCTCAGCAAGAAGGCAAGACTCAGAAGGCAGATACCAGAGTCGCTAGAATGGAACAAGGCAGAAACAAAATGTATGGACAGTCCTGAGCGCCTGAAGAAAAGAGCCAGAAAGTAGGCGAGGGGAAGATGAACAGAGAGGTGTAAACAAATCCTCAATCCTAGACCACGCCGTTCAAGACCTATGGAGGAGAACTCACGAGTATGTCGCATAGCCAAGAAAGTGGGAAATAACATGCGACAAAGTGGACCCCACATGGAGATGCCCCAAACAGCCAGACTGGGCAATCAAGCCCCTAACCCAGATACACTACGATCCGGCCCCTCCCACTCCTGAGGGAGAAGGAGGAATGCAAGGAACAGAGCCATCCAGAATAATGGAGCAGCTGCCCAGAGAAACAGAGTAACCCATGTCCAGGAAGAAAAAGGAGGTACCCTGGAGTCCCAACCAGGAGAGACCGAGAACCCAAAGCCAGAGCAAACACTCCGGCTGAGCACCCACACCGGGGCAGAAAATGGAGCGGCGAGCAAAGACCGCCACTGCGGAGAAACAAAGAAGAGTAGGACTGGAACCCTGCCAAGGCCAGAGACTATCTCCCAGGATGGGGGAAGCTCTAGGAACAACCACTCTGGAGCACAAGGGACGGAAAGGCCACCTGGCAGAGAGCCCAAGGCAAGGAGAGCCTGAAAGGGCAATGGTCCAAGGGAGAGGGACCCGAACAACTCCGGGGCCACCAGGGAAGACTTGACCCAACCCAGGGGATAATTGAAGCCATGAGAAAAAGGCACCGCCACCCCTGAGGCAACCATGCCACAGCACACGTAGACACAAAAGACTAGGATATAGGCAAGGTCGAGCAAGCAGGGGATTCCAATGCGGAAACGGATTGGATGGCCGAGTGTGTAACATCCAGAACGACAGTCACCGAGAGGAAGACCAAGGGGACCCAGCGAGATGTCAACCCAACCGAAACAAGGCGAGGAAGAGAAGACATGACCAGGAAGCAGGAGGGTGTCCACCCAGACTGGAAGGCAAGCAGAGGACAATGACCCACTCTGAAAAAGGAGGAACCTGCAGAGACTGTCGAGGAGCCCCGGAGAGCCTGAGTCAACCTGAACTGAGGTGCCGGAAGGGGAAGGCCTAGAGACACCCTAAGCAGAAAGATCACTGGAGAGTAAAAGCTGAGCCCTCACATCCAGAAGGACGCACAAGGACCACCAGGATGGCAGCCATACTCACCCACAGGGAGCCTACTTACCCACTGGGGAAAATACTCACTAAAGTCTTTGACAAGCCAGGGCCACCTGCCTTAAGCCAGCTCAGTTGACAAACAGGGGCAAATGGGGGACCCGGACCCAGGGTACACCGCCAGGCGCTGGTTGTTGGCGAGGAGGGGTTAACGGCCCATCCAGCAATGCACAGTGCCCCTAGCTCGCAGGGTGGGTGGGGGAATCAGGCAGCTCCATGCTCCAGTCGCCCCACACTAGAGAAAACAAGAAAATGAAAGAAACTGAACAGACTAAAACTAGGGGGGGGGAAAACAAAGAACTAAGACCAGGGCTGGAGAGAGCACCAGACCTGTGTCTGCCTCCTACGGACACTAAGCTAAAACTGATTAGCTCTGTGCCTGTGGGCGGGTATATCCTGCTGGGAGGAGCAGACTTTTTTTTGTCTAGTGGCAGCAGCATAATACCCATGGTCTCTGTGTCAGGCGACCGAGAAATGAGAATTTCAGCAAGGAAATTATCCTCATCATTTTCATCAGTGTTCACATAACCTCACCAGTATTCAGGTCATAATGAAATAGATACTGTATACTGGGATGAATTGGGTGAGTATCCTGGAAGAAGAAATGCTAACACTTCTCAACAGATGCTCCATGACCAAACTCTGTATACTTGACTATGCTTAACATGCCCAATCGCAGCCGTAGACACGACATATCTTGCAAAACCATCGTGGCCACAGATGCAACTGTCATCATGCCTGTAGTTGTGACAGGGCATAGCATAACCATCTAGCCTGTAGTCATGACAGGACATTGCGTAATCATTGTGCCTGTAGTCGTGACAGGTCTTACTCACCCTGTCCCGGGAAAACTTACCTACCGAAGTCTCCAGCCAGCTATTACGCACCTGCATCATGCTGGGCTGAGACAGCAAGACAAGCAGGGTAGGTAGGGGGACCAGGACCCAAGGTACAACCCCAGGTGCTGGCCGGTGGCGAGAAGGGGTTGACACTGCATAACTCGATGCCTGTGCCCCTTCTTCGCAAATGGGGTCACAGTGAGCGCTATGGCTCCTGAACCCCCCACCTAAAGAGAGAAATAAAAGGGAGGAAAAAATCTACATACACATCCCTAAACTTATAAATAAAAAAGTAAAAAGACCAGGTCTGGAGAACTCCAGACCTGTGTCTGCCTCATACTGACACCAAGCTAAAACTGATTAGCTCAGAGCTTGTAGGCAGGGTATATCCTGCCAGGAGGGGCAGACTTATTGTTGCCTAGCGTCAGCAAGATATACCCACGGTCTCTGTGTCCCCAAATGGAGCCGACCCAGAAATTAGTCCTAGCACTCACTCATGTAATCCACGACTGACTGCTTACATTGTGAGGCTACATAGATGTGAGCTGCCATTAAAACAAACTGAACATAGCAGAATATTTTAAACAGCATTCTACTTGGCCTAGAACCCAATAGACAAAAAACAGGGGTGAGAGTTAAGCCACAAGGGCGTTAAGCAAATCTAGAACATGCGCCCAGAAGCCAACCACAACTGGGAAGCTCCACCATACATGGTACATGATACCACGAAAACATAGTGGTGAAACCTCAGGATATATGGCATAGAGCCTGCAGGGGACCATGTACATGCGATGCAACACCTTCAATGCTGTCTCCATGAGTGACACCTGCCAACTTCTGTTCCCTCCACTGGGACAGAGTGTAGTGTGGATGTCAGCCTCCCAGTTTGACATGCACTTCAGCTTCTGATCCTGTGGTGGGGCATTCATATATGCATATAGCAAAGAGAGAAGCCCAGGTGAGAGGAGAGTATAAAGAAGGTAGGCCTCAAAAAAAAGTGGCACAAGTATTAGCAATCCTAGTGGACTGTGCAAAAAAAAGTTGATTAGCTCTAAACACTTCTTTACCAGGGAGGGAAAATCTGCTCCGAAGAGTGTGAATGCAGAGTCTGACCATAGCAAATCGTGCAATCTAAGAAGTTTTATCTCTATCCACAGAAGAGGCAAGAGATTTAAACGGTTGGATAACATTGCCTCTATCGCCAGCACTTAAACTATCCCCACATCTCTCTGACCCACGTTGCTGCAAGTTTTTGGCCTCAATTCTAAGAATCATGTCTGGAGAAAACCAGGCCCTGCTCAATACCACCAACAAAGTGAAGTATGGTGGGTGCAGCATCATGTTTGGAGGAAAGCAGGAACTGCCCATCACCTGCCCAATACCATCCCTACAGTGATCATGGAGGGGGCAGCAGCATGCTGTGCTAACAGGGAGACTGGTCAGGGTAAAGAGAAGGCTGAATAGAGCAAAGTACAGACATTCCTAATGAAAACTTAATCTAAATCTAAAGGACTGAAAGGTTTACCTTCGGACAAGACAGTAGGGGAGATTTATCAAAGCCTGTGTTGGAGAAGAGTGGTGCAGTTTCCCATAGCAAACAGTCTTCTCCAATCCTCCTCTACACAGCTTTTAATACGTTTTCCCCAATAACTCTAAGCACAGCCAAGACAACACAGGAGTGGCCTGATCCCCATCCAACCTGACAGAGCTTAATATAAATCGGCAGAGAAAGCAGAGAATCCCCAAACCCAGGTGTGTAAACCTTGTAGTCCTTGTAGCCAGGTGCTTCAACTAAGCCAATAAATTAGCAAAGATTTGTAGCATTCTGTTTTCACTTAGTCATTATGGGGTTCTGAGGAAAACTTTTTTTTCTTTTAAACACAAACAGCAAATTATACAACATAAAAAGTGAAAAAAAAAAAAAAAAAAGGACAGGTCTTAAAAAAAATATAAAATAAAAATAAACTTTCTGAATGTACTGCATCACACTGCATATTTCCATAGACAAAAGCTACATAATGAACAGATTAACAGAATCCACATAGCAAAATGCCAACTTGGTCACCTTAATCTACATTTATCAACAATTATAGGTTTAAAAGGGGTACTCCCCTCCACCCCCCCAGACATCTTATCCCCTAGGGGATCTGCTAGGGGATAAGATTTCTGACTGTGGGGGTCCCAACGCAATCTTGGCTGTGGCACCCCAGACATCCGATGCACGGAGCGAACTTCCCTTGGTGCCAGATGACTGGCGATGCATCCCGGAGGCTCGTTACATCACACCCATGGCCACTCAATGCACGTCTATGGGAGGGGGCATGACGGCCTTCACACCCCCTCCCAAAGACATGCATTGAGGGGGCATGGCTGTGACCTCACGAGCCTCCAGCACTATACCAGTCGCCCTAAATGAACACCTTTGGACAGGGGGTAAGATGTCTAGGGGCGAGTATCCCTTTAACACTGTCATCCAAGGGTTTGGCCTTTGCCAAGACTTGGTAAGAGTGTAATGGTCTCCCCCCTCCCTTTATTTCAATATTGCTGTTGATGTCCCATTAAATGGGCACTGTCGTCCAAAAAATCGCCACTAAACTGTTACTTTAAGAGTCCAGCCTATGAATTTATATCGATAGGTCAAAAAACGCACTCAGTGTGGATTCAGAATATTTATTACACAAGTGATATTCTCCACATACCACACTTGCAAAAACAAACGTACATAATGAATAGAGATTCACAGAATCCACATAAAACGTCATTCTATATACAGTGACTATTGTCCGAGCGACCATTGGCGTTTTAGTTAAAATCGGCATTAAAGTCATAATCATCATTCTCTGCTTCAGCTGGTTTATCAAAGCTGACCGACTTCACCGTTTTCTCCTTCGATTCTAAAAGGAATAAGAAAAAGTGTTCATAGCAAGTAATAAGTAAAATTGCCCAAAATACACACACACTTTTTTTTCCCCTTTCAGGTAAATGTCATTAATGACATTTTCTACCAGCCCTGCCTTTAAGGCTGGATCTACAATCACAAAAAATAAATCATATGCTGTGTATCCTATAATGCACATTTTACTGCAGATTTCACTCCTGCTATATTGAGGTGAAAATATCTGACTAATCCACAGCTAAATAAGCGGCACCATTCATGTTCCACATAGACTCTGCAGTATGTAAATGAGATTTGTCATCCACTTGCCCGCCACTCTAATCTACTATAGATCTTACCTGTGAGGTCAGCAGGTAAAATCTGCAGCAATGCTGTGTCATGATGACCTAGCCTAAAGTCTGCTAAAGAACAAGGTCTTCGGTTATCACACTCTATGGCAGCATGTCCCAACCCATGTGTGCCCCCAGCTATGTGTGCCCCCAGCTGTTGCAAAAAAAAAAAAACTTTGGCTGTCTGGACATGCTGGGAGTTGTAGTTTTGCAAAAGGTGGAGGCACAATGGTTGAGAAACATTGTCGGTAGATAAATGTTCCGACTCAGGAGTTTTCTGTACTTCCAACTCAGACTCCCCTGTATTAATATGCGAATGTATGTTATACATTCCTTGAAGGAAAGAAAGGTAACATACCTGTCATTACCACAGGACTACTGGCTGGGAAGCCAACAGTCTACTGTATTGAACAGTTGTGTGTGCTGATCTGCGGCAGTGGGAGGATCAAGGAAGGGGCATTTATTATAAAACATGATTTCCCTAGAAGAATCCCATAGTCATGTTTAAAGTTTAAAGGGGTACTCCGCCCCTAGACATCTTATCCCCGGGGTCCCGCCGCTGCGGCACCGCGCTTTCATTACTACACAGAGCGAGTTCGGGGGACGAATACAGAGCGATACAGTGGATGGAGCAGCGTAATGTCATAGCTCCGCCCCTCGTGGCATCACGGCCCACCCCCTTAATGCAAGTCTATGGCAGGGGGCGTGAAGACCGCCACGCCTCCTCCCATTGACTTGTACTGAGGGGGCTGGCCGTGACATCACGAGGGGCAGAGCCATGACAAAACGGTGCTCCAAACCCTGTATCGCCCGTCATTACGCACAGAGCGAACTCGCTCTGTGCAGTAATGATAGCGCAGTGCCGCAGCGGCAATCCCGGGGGACCCGCAGCGGGACCCCGGCGATCTGACATCTTATCCCCTATCCTTTGGATAGGGTATAAGATGTCTAGGTGCGGAGTACCCCTTTAAGCTAACAATCGAGTTTACAAGTTTTTATAGCCTTAACTGAATGGCAGCAGTTTTTCCAAAGGTTTACAGCTTCAGTCTTGAACTATTGACCCTTCATTCCCTTCACTGCCTCTAGTCCTGCAAAAAACATTTCCTTAACCCCTTATCAGTGAGAGGCTAGGTTACCCATGGGTTCCCTGTAACAGCAGAACACAACACTATGGAAAGTATAAGTATTGCCGCTCCCAATTGTGCGTTGTGTGCTATATAGTGAAGCACATGAAAAGCATGCTTCTTCACGGTCACTTAACGTGTTCGTTTTGCGGTTACGTGAGGCACTGCATGCATTGGTCTTTATTCTTAAAGTAGAGAAGTCATTAATTATAACCTTTTTTTTAAAAAAATTTTTATTCATTCCAATCTAAATTTAGTAGGAGTTTGTGCATTGTTTGCCGACTCCAGGAACCCAAAATTTTGTCCGACTCCACAGCCCTGTATATGGGTTCGGAATACAGATCCATAAATAGCCCTTAAGACAGCACTTTTGTGGGCCAACATAAATTACATTAACAGAGAATGCCTCTTAAATGGTATGTGATTGCTACGGGCCCTGTCACAAGCAACAGAGTGTGTGGACCAGGTGTAGAACCCTGGCAGCCCTCAGTTGTCCACTCACTCTATTGCCTGAGAAAAGGCCCTTTGCCCAAAATGTTGCATATGCATAAAAGCACCTAAAGTTGACCTGCAAGAAAATCTGCAAAAATACATAGCCACTTGAAATGAATATATTTTGAGCACTTTTTGCACCATAACTCAACAACAGTGTGCCATCTCTCTATTTATGACTGTTCCGGAAAATGTATGAACAGAATTCCTTAGGTTTGTTGCATACCTGACTTTTCTTCTTCTGCATCTGGCATCTCATTCTGTAAAATATAATAGTAAAATAAAACTTTATAATAAATAAAAAATTATACACACACACAAACATATGTATATTGTAATAAGCACAATATTAGGTGTTAACTGGAAATATTAAATTGTTAAGTGTGATGTGATGACCAAAGCATTTGTAAAACATGTTTGACATATCATCCAGATCACACCAAAGCTTAGTCCCGAGACCTGCTGCGATAGTCCTGAGAACTGACACTGTTAATGTAAGAAGCCAAAAAGTCAAGTGACTTTTTGGTAAATCGTTGGCTTTTGCCAGGTCTTATGAGAGCTGAAAGGAACCAAACAGCAGCAGAGTCAAAGAACAGAGCAAGGGTGGGGGTTACAATCACAAAAGCAACCCTGGTCTATGATGTAGCCTGCTGATAAGGTTGAGAGCTAAAGTAAGGGGGGGGCTGGCTTACATTTCATCGGACAGCACAGACTAAATAGCGAACACAAGCATTTTCTAAAGAAACTGCTACCATAGAACTTCATGGTTGGTCAGAGAGAAAAGGGAAAGCCTTTTACATGTGGCCTCCCAGCAGAACTGTGCATACACAGTCCAGGATTTAACCTGCACATAGCACAAGCTAAGCCCCACCCCACTTTCTATGTTCTGTCTCAATGTCTCCACTGCTAAAGACAAAACTCCCCTATCAACTGGCAGTGTCCAGCAGTTTGCCGGGAAAGGAGACACCTAGAGGCCCAGCCTTCGGCCATCTGGGCGTTGTAGTTTTGCAAAAGCTGGAGGAACACATGGGAAACCATGGTCTATAAAGTGTGTTTTAAAAATATGGAACTTTCTATTTCAGAATGCTAGTTTTATTTTTATTTTTTTACTTGCCTTTTCATCTTTGTTGACATCTTCCTCCTCTTCCATCTCCTCCTCCTCCTCCTGGTCAGAGAGCACTTGATCCTCCACTTTGATTTCATTTACATCAAGGATTCCATTGGTTATTTGAGAATAATGAAAAGAGATACTGCTGGAGGGAGTTGGGTTTCTAACAGCTAAAGAATAAAAAACCCACAAACAGGTTCATCACCAGAAGTTTATTAAGCAGATCAGATCCTAATAATTCTATTTAAATGATCAATTCTCAGTACCACATGATACTCTTAATATTGTGTACTAGTTAAATGATCTTCTTTCAAATTTCTTACAGTGTGTACCCGGCTTTGTTTTGATAATTGTGACAAATTATGATAGAAGTAATGAAAAGGAGATTTTTTTTCTTTTTGTACTCACCGTAAAATCTCTCGTAGCCTTCACTGGGGGGGGGGGGGGGGGTTACCGAGATAATGGGTATTGTGCTGCTGTCCACTAGGAGGTTGACACTAGGCAAAAAAAAAAAAAAAACTAGGAAGGGAGAACCCAAGAGTACGCGGCATAGCCATGAGAGCGACAAGGTGCACTGTGCCTGTAAAGCCAGACTGGGCAACCAGGACAAGCGGCAGGCCCTCTACCCCGAGACCCTACTATCCGTGCCCCTCCTACTCCGGAGGGAGAAGGAGGAACGCAAATAGACCGGAGGGAAGGAGCAGAGCCATCCGGAACCCCAGAGCCATCACCCAGAGAAACAGAGGATCCCAGATCCAGGAAGAAATGGAGGGACCCTGGGAGTCCCAAACCAAGAGGCAGAGAAACTCAAGCGAGAGTGAACACTCCAGCTGACGAGCACCTAGGTTGGGGCAGGACATGGAATGGCGAACAAAAGACTGCCTTTGCAGAGAAATGGCGGAGAAGAGTGGGAACAGAACCCCGCCAAGACCAGAAACATGAACCCACAACAGAACGGTGGAAGCATCAGGAATAACCACCAGAGCGCAAGGCATGGTAAGGCCATCCGGAAGAGAGCCCAAGGCAAGGAGAGCCTCAAAAGGTAAAGTACAGAGGGACCAGATAAACTCTTGGGCTGCCAGGAAGGAGTGACCTACCCAAGGGGAGAATAGTGGCCAAAAGAAAAAAGGCATCGCTACCCCTGAGGTCACTGGGCCACCCAGCACTCACAGACCGAAGAGACTAGGGGTATAGACCAGGCCGATCAAGCAGGGGACTTCAATGGTCGGAACTGACTGGATGACAGAGAGAGTATGAGTAAGGCCTCTATGTAGGCTGAAACGCGCACCAGTAACTGCATATTACTATGGAATAAACTTGTTTTATACACTAGTTTTCCCGCTGTACATCCTCTTTCCACTGCCGGATGACCGAGAGAACAACAACCCAGAAGGACCGAGAGGAAGACCGAGGGGACCCAGCGAGATGTCAACCCAACCAAAGTAACAAGGCGAGGAAAAGAAGACATTACCAGAGCGCGGGAGGGTGCCCACCTAGACTGGCGGGCAAGCAAAGGACAATGGACACTCCAAAAATGGAGGAGTGACTTGCCACATCTGAGACTGGCAAGGTATCCCAGGGAGCCTAAAATGCACCCAGAACAGAAAGGCCTCAAGAGGGAGGCCTAGAGACACTAAGCCTGACAGGGAGAGAGAGGGAAGTGCAATGGGCTGGAGACGCCCGGGTATGGATCTGGCAAGAACCAACCGAACCCCACCCAGAGAAGAGGGGAGAAAACAGAAATTTCCCTGGCAGGACCAAAACGTGCCTTAGAGAGGGTCAATGTGAAAGCTAGGATGGAAACCGCTGCAACTAAGCCAATCCAGCAGAACTCGAGAGCAGGAGCGGAATAAAGATCGGAGGACAAAGGCTGCAAAAGCAAAGGCAGGAACCGTACAAGGGCCACACAATCCCTTAGAAGACAGGGGAAGTGCGAGGGCTGAACATCGATAGCAGACACCCAATAAGCTACCCCAAGCTGGTAGTGGAAGGGTTCAACGAGATGGCTGAATCAGCCACAGGCAGCATAGAAGACCGACAGCACTCTGCCTAGAAGAGGAGGAGAAATGCAAAGACTGCCCTTGAAATAGCAGAAACCTATGAAACTCCACCCAAACTCCAGGGGTGCAAGCCAAGAGGTATGAGCAACAACAGGCATCCCATAGTAGGCAATAGTAGTGCTTAGCCGGACCACTAATACACCCTTTCCATAGAAGACGGAGAAAATAGCTGGAGCAGAAAGCTTACCAAAGCGCGTCCCCTGGGGTAGGGAATGGAAACCCTGGACAAGCCAGAGCCAACTAAACCTTGAAATGAAGGTACCTCAGCAATGGCAGAGACACTGCAAACAACTCCACTCAAGGAGGGAAAAGAAACAGCTAGAGCAGGCTCCCCGCCACAGACCCTGTGCTGTGTAGGCTACAGCAGGAAACACATGAGCCACTGGCACAAGGAGGCCAATGATATCTCCCCCCCCCCCCCTCCAAGGGGTAAAAAAGGCGGATGCCATCACCAGAGTGCCGTAGGAATACGCAGGGTCACTCACTGGATCCCTCGTACTAGAAACCAATTCTACGGCAAACCAACGGGACATCACCCATGTAAGCGGATGCTGCTGCCATAGAAGGTCCCTTGCACCTGCAGGGACACAACGCTTGGTTGTCTCCCACCGGTAGCGGGGGTCCAGAATTTAGCCACAGAAAGCATGCTCCCATGGACGTCTGGGAAACCTGGGTGCATGGAAGGACACCCTTCTGACAACACCCACATTCTGCGGTGCACCAGGACTGCAGGCACGGACATAACATCCTCCATGGACCCTGCAGAGGGATTGATAACAAAAGTCAACTCTGACATAGCAGGGTACCGAAGATGCAACCACGGGTGCGGCAGATGTCGCCACCTCTATGGATGGTGTAGAGGATCCATGCTACATCAGTTAACTCTCACTCAAAGTGGAGTACTGGAATAGCAGCTATGGCAGACGACCCAACCTCTATGGATGGTGCAGCGGGGTCCATTGTACAGCGGTCAACTCTCATACACCATGGAGTACCGGAATAGCAGCTGCCCCAGACAGCTCGTCCTCCATTGGGCATTGGAGAGAACCCCAACCACCCGCGCACTCCATCTTCTCATACTCCCCCTTGAAGTCGTCAGTCAGCTAAATGCCACGCTGAATCACGCCAAGCTGCCATAGTGGGGAACCCGGACCCAGGATACTACCGCCAGGTACTGACCGTTGGCGAGAAGGTGTTTGCGGCCTATACTTTATGCACAGTGACCCTTTGTCGCATTTGGGAGATCAGGTAGCGCCAACCTAGAAAAATTATAAAAGGAAAAAAATGCTAACTAGACGTACCTAGCTAGAAAATGAAAAAAAGAAAAGACCAGGTGTGGAGAGAGCTCCAGACCTGTGTCTGCCTCCTACTGACACTAAGCTAAAACGGATTAGCTCAGTGTTTGTGGGCGGGTATATCCTGCTGGGAGGAGCAGACTTTTTTTTGCCTAGTGTCAGCGGCATAAAACCCATGGTCTCTGTGTCCCCCAATAAGGCAACCGAGAAAAAAAATACAAAACACTCTGCTAAGTGTTTAAAGGACATCTGCAGCAAAAAATACAACTTATCCACAGGATAGGAGATAAGTGTTTGATTGCGGGGGTCCGACCACTAGGACCCCCTGCGATTTCCTGCACGGGGCCACGGCTCTCCTGTGCAGGAGGCGTGCGGGCTGCAGCGTGCCGTCGCAGCCGACACGCCTCCTCCATGTAATGTTCGTGCCTCCCCACCTCTCCCACAGAACAGTATGGGGAGGGGGTGCAACGTTTGGGAGATCGCGGAGGGTTCCAGCGGTCGGACTCCCTGCGATCAGACAATTATCCCGTGGATAGGGGATAAGTTGTATTTTGCTGCAGATGTCCTTCATGTGATTTTCATCTTTCAACATATTATTCTATCACATGTAACAATATTGTCTGAAAATATTATATATATATATATATATATATATATATATATATATATATATATATATATATATATATATATATATTGTACAAAAAAAAAAAGAAAAAAGTGAATAAAAAAAAAGAAAGTATGCTCTGCATGGACGAGCCTTGTGCAATCCTAAAATACCATGTTACAACTTGTATGATCAACATCCACATGTAGGTTAAATGGGTACAGTTATTTCCACCAGAGTACCTCTTTACCTTAACTTTTTTTTTTCAATATTTTTATAAAAATGTAAATACCTTTAATATTCCTTCTATTTTCCTCTTCGATAATTTTACAGTTAACAGCTTTCTTCATTGCAGAGGTCAGCTTGTCATCAATGTGAGAGGTGAATGATGCAGGCGGCTGAGTATAATAGCAAAGTTTGGCTCTACGGAAACAAGTATTTTATTGTCAGACACTAAACCACCATGTATTCCTCTGGATAAGGTATATATTTTTTTTCGGCTTACCCCATCCAATCATTTAAGAAGAATTTTGCTGCTGCCTCCAGGTCGGCCAAACCTTTTTTCTTCAATAATCCTCTTTTATGAGCAAGCAGATCTAAAAATTCCAGAGGATTTCTGTAGTCTGGAACATTGTACCGCAACATAATCTATCAAAACACAATAAAATAATTTTTTTTTAAATTTAAATTCCACTAGAATTTGTAAATTCAAAACTGTCAATCATTTTTTAGGACATAAATACGGAGGAGTGTGCGATAGGTTAAAGCGGACGAGTCAGATACCAAAAAAAAAAAAAAAAAAAATGTTTTTTATTTTAAATATATCACTCAGTACCTAATCCTGACCATGTACATCTAATTTTTATGTGTCTAGCAACTTTATTTTTTATTTTATTACACTTTTAATTTAGCTCACCAGCCTGAATTCCTCTCAAATTGAGGGGGCGTGGCTGCACTGTGCAGGTCTCCGCCCCCTCCCTCAGTATGCTGTCTGCTCACATCTCCCCAAGCATTAGCAAAACTACAACTCCCAGCTTGTCTTCAATGACAGTAGCGGGACACAAGCTGATAGTGGGAGGATTTTTCCTCCAGCTATGAGCCCTGCACTCACAGCTGTCAATTAAGGAAGTGTGTCCATGACATAGGTGATGACTCATGGACACAGCAGGACTAGTATGTGTCCAGGCAGGGGGGAGGGCAGTTGTTTGACTGGCTTTTTTGGTATTAAATACTGAAAATGTTCTAATGAAATCAATTGCAAAACCTATTTGTTTTGCATGCTTTAAAACAAACTTTTTTTTGTATCTGACAGTGCTCATTTAAGGCAAAAAGTCACCATGTGCAATATTATAGCCTCCAATCCAAAGCTCCCAAGGTACCCAATTGCCTGGTCCCTTTTCAACACAGGAAATGACCACTCTGCTAAACTCATTTTATTTTTTATGTAAACTAACCAGACTCCCCTAAAATATGCAAAATAAGTGTGGACAGCCAAGATTAAAAAAACAAAAACCAAGAATACTAATCTAGCCAAATACCCTGTAACTGCAGTTCTGACTATGCCAGGTCCGCAGAGGTGACCCACCTCAGCCAGTGATTAAATTGGTTTTCCCAATCTAAGTTGGCCTCTTTTCAAAGGATAGGGGATAACATGCTGATCGAGTGGGTCCAACCGCTAGGGCACCACGTCATATCGAGTATGGGGCCCCCAGTCTTCTACTAGAAGGGAGCGGCGGAGGCAGGAACATCTTTGTATTCTAGCCCTTTCCTTTGCTCCCACATAAGATTTCTAGTAAGTTAGTAAGCTTCTGTACAGGATGACTGCCTACCTGCTGTTTATCACAATGCTTTAGAATCTTAGTGACACCGTCCATATGATTTTCTTCATCACTTAGAAAAGCACTTCTCATTAAGAGAGTCGCAGGTGGGTTATCAGGAGATACGACTAAGCCAGGACTGTCAATAATCTTGATTCGCCCATCAATGTTCACATCTTGCATTATCCTGAAAATACAGTAAGTCAGTTTGTAGCACCAGTGTGTTCCAGAAAGCAGATTAAACAAAAAACTGAATTTACAGAAGAATCAGCGTTGGATTGAATGGACGCTCCATGGGAATGTCAGCTCCAGTCCCTCATCATACACTATAATCCTCACAGCATGGCAGCAAACGTAGTTTCACAAGAGCTGGAGAGACACAGCTCAAGGACTACGCCGCTGAATGACATTGTTCTTACCTTGTTGTTCCTCTTACTGCACCCACATTGCAGACTCTGTATTGCTTCAATGTGTTAATTAAACTGCTCTTCCCTGCATTTGAAAATCCTATAGAAAGCAAAAAATTAATAAATTATATTTGGATAATCAATATAAAATCTAAGCAAAACCTACAGGATGTGCTGAAGGAGATCAGAGTTGGATCTGATAGTCATCAGAAACATCAGACTGTTGAGCTCTCCTCATATCTCCGCCATTCACATGTTCAGGATCTCTTTCATATAAATGAAATGTAAACTGGCCTGATTAATATTTAGCCGATAGATTTACATTCCAGACCAAATCTTGTAACAATATGCATTCAAACGTGTGTGTGTGGAGGTTGGGTGGTTATGGTGTTTAGTACCACACTAACTATTGTTCCGGACACAGCCACTATCTGAAGGTTACCCACAGAGTACTGACCCCGATACCCCTGTAAATACATCATATAGCATTACACAATTTGTAAAGCATGCACTCTTACCTATTAGGCCGACTTTAATAGTTTCAGTTTGCGGAGAGCACAAACTGCGAAGAATTTTTAGTAGAGAAGCCGCACCATAGGACAAAGTGCCTTTAGATATGTCAATGCAGTTAGGACCCCTCTTTTTTCCAACACCTGGCTTCAGCAGCATCATAAAAAGGAAACAAAAAGTTATTAAAAGATTGCTAGATATTTCAGTGGCCATAATAGTTCTTTTTACAGTAAAAGGCGCTAATTTCAGAGTTGGATCTTGAGCTCATCAAAGAGTCAGAATTGACAGCTCATCACACAGCGCATACTAAGAAAATATCATCTAAAAAAAAATCACGAATAGAGCCCCTATCTTTGGCTAAAACATAAAACAGCAGCTGAATAAAATTACTTTAACTAAAACAGTGCAGCCATTCATGAGCAATCTGTATTTTATCTTATATGCAAATGTCATTTTCTATGTAATAGAGTTGGTCTCCAGCCCTCTCAGCAATACTCAGACATTGGTCAAAAGTGAGGAGACCACCTCCATTGTTCACAAAGTTAAATTTGCATATAAGGAAAAATACAGATTTGCTCAGGAAGGGCTGGAGGTTTTTTTCCAGGTAAAGTGAATTTTTTATCAGTATCACCCGCACTATGAACCTGTATGTTCAGGGTAGTGTAAGAGATGGCACAGTCAGTTTTTCTTTGAGCTACTAATACAGACAATCTTGCTCCGATACGTATTTTTGTATGAACTCTGGTTTCTAGTCAGTTCTAGGATGTACTTACCAAATTTCTTTCTTGCACTTGTGTAGAACACTTGAAGGCAACTGTTGGAAGTTGATTGTTAAGAAACTGGAGCCACTTTTCAAGATTGTCTCTGGGTACTAAATCTGTGGGGGAAATAGAGAACAAGACATCTTATTAACATGGGAACAGTCTTTTTTTTCATTTTTTGCAGTGGACAGATATGAGATCAGAGTTGGATCTGAGAGTCCTCACTGTGAGATAAGACTTCATTAAGTTTCCTCATTTCTCAGCATCTGTCTATAACATAAGGCCAATACAGGAACATATAGTATAACATTTACCTATTTTGTTGAGCACAAGTAATAGTTTCTTATTGGGAGACTGAAGCACGGCCTGCTCTGCCTGCATACATCGGCTGCCCAAAGGATCTCTAGCATCCAATACTTCCAAGATTATGTCCGCTGCCTCAATCACCTATAGACAAAAACAGATCTGTATTTGTACATCTGTGGTCATTACATTGGGTATAAACCTAAAGACACTATTAAAGTCAGACTAGTGGTGGTGGCTCAACCAATGGATCCTGATTCCGGCGTACGCAAAAACATTCAACATGTTCAATGTCTCTGCGAAGTCCGCACAGAAATTAATTCTCTATTGAGACAGGCATTCCAGAGCTGCCCACACTTTGGAGACCTTTGTCTTAAATAAAGTAGCAGACAATGGGCCTCCGATGTCATGGTCGGTGAGCGTCCCTAATGTAGGGATAATCCCTTTAAAGGGGTTCTCCGGTGCTTACACCTCTTTTCCCCTATCCAAAGGATAGGGGATAAGATGCCTGATCGCAGGAGTCCCGCAGCTGGGCACCCCGGGATCTTGCACGCGGCACCCCGTTTGTAATCAGTCCCCGGAGCGTGTTCGCTCCGGGTCTGATTACAGGCGACCACTGGGCCGGCGGCGTGTGGCGTCACGCCTCCGCCCCTGTGTGACGCCACACGCCGCCGGCCCGGTGGTCGCCTGTAATCAGACCCGGAGCAAACACGCTCCGGGGACTGATTACAAACGGGGTGCCGCGTGCAAGATCCCGGGGGTGCCCAGTGGCGGGTCTCCCGCGATCAGGCATCTTATCCCCTATCCTTTGGATAGGGGAAAAGATGTGTAAGCACTGGAGAACCCCTTTAAATTACCAGCAAAATATAGAGAGGCTGTCTAGACCATTCTTAATCACTTTCCTCCATGACAATTCAGTGGTAAGCAGTCAGCTCTCCATTCCCCCTAGATTTTCATTAAATGTCAATATGCATACCTTGTTGACTTGTTCGCACATAGATCTGGTTGGGTTCTTCACAGCTGGCTTTTTTGGCTTTGCCACAACAGGTTTTTTCTTCTAGGAGTAAAAAGGACCCCACATTAAAGTAACAGTTGAGAAAAACACATGTATACATCAAGATGTAGGCAATAAAGACTACAGTGCTATGAAGAGAATGTACCAAGTTACCTTTACTTTCTGTTTTTTCTCATCCGGTTTCTCTTTTTTCTCTTCCAGTTTTCTTTTCTTTGCAACCTCCTTTTGTCTTTCAAGTTTCTGTTGATTTTTTAACTCCTCTCTCTGAAATAAAAAGGAATGCAGGTTATTTTGTGATCCATTGCCAGACAAGTTATAAAGTGTCTCCTCCCTAGAGGGCATATTTGTTGCAGAATATTCTGTGACTTTCCTATTCTTCTGAATGGGACTTAAAAAGGAGATGTCTGGCAAAAATTACACTGCTCAAAAAAAATAAAGGGAACACTGACATAACATCCTAGATCTTAATGAATGAACTAATCGTATGAAATACTTTCGTCTTTACATAGTTGAATGTGCTGACAACAAAATCACACAAAAATTATCAATGGAAATCAAATTTATCAACCCCTGGAGGTCTGGATATGAAGTCACACTCAAAAAGTGGAAAACCACACTACAGGCTGATATAGATTTGATGTAATGTAAAAAATGAGTCTAAGTAGTATGTGTGGCCTTCACGTGCCCGTATGACCTCCCTACAATGCCTGGGCATGCTCCTGATGAGGTGGTGGATGGTCTTCCTGAGGGATGTTCTCTCAGACCTGGACTAAAGCATCCGCCAACTCCTGGACAGTCTGTGGTGGATGGAGCAAGACATGATGTCCCAGATGTGCTCAATCGCATTCAGGTCTGGGGAACGGGTGGGCCAGTCCATAGCATCAATGTCTTCCTCTTGCAGGAACTGCTGACACACTCCAGCCACATGAGGTCTAGCATTGTCTTGCATTAGGAGGAACCCAGGACCAACCGCACCAGCATATGGTCTCACAAGGGGTCTGAGAATATCATCTCGGTACCTAATGACAGTCAGGCTACCTCTGGCAAGCACATGGAGGGATGTGCAGCGCCCCCCCCCCCAAAGAAATTCCACCCCACACCATTACTGACCCACTGCCAAACCGGTCATGCTGGAGGATGTTGCAGGTAGCAGAACGCTCTCCACAGCGTCTCCAGACTGTCACGTCTGTCACATGTGCTCAGTGCGAACCTTTCACTCTGAAGAGCATAGGGCACCAGTGGCGAATGTGCCAATCTTGGTGTTCTCTGGCAAGTGTCAAACATCCTGCACGGTGTTGGGCTGTAGCACAACCCCCACCTGTGGACGTCGGGCCTCATACCACCCTCATGGAGTCTGTTTCTGACCGTTTGAGTGGACACATGCACATTTGTGGCCTGCTGGAGGTCATTTTGCAGGGCTCTGGCAGTGCTCCTCCTTGCACAAAGGCGGAGTTAGCCGTCCTGCTGCTGGGTTGGTGCCCTCCTCCATGTCTCCTGATGTACTGGCCTGTCTCCTGGTAACGCCTCCATGCTCTGGACACTATGCTGACAGATACAGCAAACCTTCTTGCCACAGCTCGTATTGATGTGCCATCCTGGATGAGCTGCACTACCTGAGCCACTTGTGTAGGTGGTAGACTCCGTCTCATGCTACCACTAGAGTGAAAGCACCGCCAGCATTCAAAAGTGACCAAAACATCGGCCAGGAAGCATAGGAACTGAGAAGTGGTCTGTGGTCACCACCTGCAGAACCACTCCTTTATTAGGGGTGTCTTGCTTATTGCCTATAATTTCCACCTGTTGTCTGTTCCATTTGCACAACAGCATGTGAAATTGATTGTAAATCAGTGTTACTTCCTGAGTGGACAGTGTGATTTCACAGAAGCGTGATTGACTTGGAGTTACATTGTGTTGTTTAAGTGTTCCCTTTACTTTTTGAGCAGTGGGGGGGGGGGGGGGGGGGGGAGGTCTGACACCACTGGGGCCCCTTGCAATCACCAGGACAGGACCCAGTGCTCAGTGAAGAGTGCGTGCTGCAGCTGGCATGCGCTCCATTATCTCCTATGAGAGCACTGAAACGACCTGAGTACAGCTCTCGGACATCATCAGAATTAGAAAGCACTTACCCTTTGCTTTCTTTGCTCTGCTTCCCGCAAGATATCTTCCTTGAAGGGCGCATTATTTGGAATGCTGATGTCTCTCTTCGGCTTCCTATTTATACCTTTTTTCTTTGCTTCTTTTCTGACTTTCCGCTTGTGTTCCCTGACCTTATAAAAGAAGAATCTCATTAAATACAGATTGCAGTCCTGGAAGTATATCACCAGTAACCTCCCGAATCAGTCATCATACAATACCATACAACTAGTACCACTTACCTTTTTTTGGATTTTAAAACGTTTGCTGCATGACATGCGCTTACTAGCTTTCTTTAACTCTGGAAAAAAAAAAAAAGGGAAAAAATAATTAAATTAGGAAAATATTAGTCAGTCCCAACTAGGGCTGGGCGGTATACCGGTTCATACCGAAATTTTTGTGCTGCACGATATGAGTAACCCATACCGCAATACCGGTTTGGCCCCTCCTTCTCGGGAATGAATTAATTATCAGCCCGGCGCTGCGCTTTCCCCACATCGGGGAACTAATCATATGTGACTACCCCCCCAATTAATTATTAGCCTAGCGCTGTCCCTATCGGGGTACTACTTACATGTCACCCGCATGCGCTGCATTCCTCATCCTTTTTGTTACGACCGCAGGCGCTGACACTCTATACCAGTGGTCTCCAACCTGCGGACCTCCAGATGTTGCAAAACTACAACTCTCAGCATGCCCGGACAGCCGTTGGCTGTCCGGGCATGCTGGGAGTTGTAGTTTTGCAACATCTGGGAGTCGGCAGGTTGAAGACCACTGCTCTATACTGTGCGGTATCCCTATGCCCGGGCTGCAAAAAACAAAACAAAATAAACTTTAACTCCCCTCCCGTTGGTCCGGTACCGGCCTCACTTGTTTCCTGGGGACAGAAACCTCGGACAGCCGTCAGCCCATCACCAGCCACAGCGATGTTCCGCCTCGGCCGGTGATAGGCTGAGCCCACTGTCATGTAAGAAGCCGGCTCCTTACATGACAGTGCGCTCAGCCTATCACCGGCCGAGGCGGAACATCGCTGCGGCCTTGTGATAGGCTGACGGCTCTCCGACGTGCCCGTCCCCAGCGTAAGGCCGACGTAGGAACGTGGGTTAAAGTTCATTTTGTTTACCATTTGCAGCCCGGGCATAGGGATACCGCACAGTATAGAGAGTGTCAGCGCTGGCGGCCGCAACAAACAGGATGAGGAGGTCAGCGCTTGTGATATGCGAGTATTTACCCCGATGGGGATGTGGGCTGATAATATTGGGGGGGGGGCTAGGAAATACAGTTATATACAGTGGAACTGACAAAAATAACGTGATACACACATTTGGTCACACGGCCCAGCCCTAGTCCCAACCACAATAAATCCCCATAACATGTAGACATGTGCTTAGGATTTTCATTTCACAGCAGGTTGTAGTTGAGTTTTGTAGAGCCTGAGTGCTAGGCCCCCCGCGATCTCCTGCACGGCCCCCGGCAGTTTGTCGGACACGGCCATCAACCCGCGCAGGAAGCCGCAGCCAGCACAATCCCTCCATGTATCTCTATTGGGTACATGGAGGGGGCGTGTCAGCCAGCACTCCATGATGGGGTCAGCACGCCCCCTTCCAGCAGACTACACAACTCCTTTGGGTAGTGGTTTGGTGCCGATGCGTCAGACTTATCAAAAGGTCTCAGCATTTGATAACTTTGTTGCAAAATAAACCTTGTTTTGCGGCTTTTTGCCTTTGAGTGGAAATTGAATGTTTGGCCCCTTTTACCTTTTTTTCAACATTTGTTAGGTACAAAAAAATATATAAAAGGATGCAGTAGTGATGGAAAAAACATGTATTAACCAAATGTATCTTTTTTATAACCACATTTTTAGTAATTTTTAAACAGTGATACATTTACTTGTGCGGGCAGGGCACTAGAAATGTAGCCGACAAAAAAAACCATAAAAATAAATTACATTTGCATGTGTGTTTCACTTTTTTTTTTATATTTTTTAAGTAGTACTACTACTCCCAGCATGGACCACTGCCATGATGGGAGTAGTAGTTCCTGTGCTAAGACATCGCCCCGGGGGTCCCTTCTGGCACCCGATGCGATCATTCCATAAATAAAATAATTAAAATCATTATGCGACAAAATTGATGAAAAAACACCATTTTGTAAATTTTGGGGGCTTCTGTTTCTACACATTAAAAATGACACCATCTTTATTCTGTAGGTTCATACGATTAAAATGATACCCTACTTATATAGGTTTGATTTTGTCGTACTTCTGGAAAAAATCACAAGTACATGCAGGAACATTTATACGTTAAAAATTTCATCTTCTGACCCCTGTAACTTTTTTATTGATCTGTATTGATCGAACCTTTTGATCGCTTTTTATTCATTTTTTTCATGATCTAAAGAGTGACCAAAAAATAAGCTATTTAGGACTTTGGCATTTTTTTGCGCGTACATCATTGATCGTGCGGTTTAATTAACAATATGTTTTTATAGTTTGGACATTTATGCACGCAGCGATACCACATTTTTTGTATGGAATTTGGGAAAAGGGGGGGCGATTTAAACTTTTAATAAGGTCCTGCCAAGCTTTATCATTCAGAGCGCAGGTGCCGCCGCAGCAGGTGAGGAAAGCCCTCCGGCTACCTCAGAAGTGGATCGCTGCTCCTCGATCGCACTGCGGGCACGAGTCAGGAGCCTGCGCCATGCAATGGTTGTCGTCTCAGGACCAGCCGGCTCATCCTTCATCGGCAACCGGTTAATAGACACCTGTTGCGATCTTAATGCAGGTATTACAGGTCCCAGCATGGAGCCCCGGGTGTCACTCCTGACACTTGCTGTGATCCTCCTGTATAATGTATAGACGCGACCGGCCGCTCTTCTATGGTCCCCTGCACTGACGTATCTTAATTTTGTAAATTTTTAAGGTAGTACTACTACTCCCAGCATGGAACACACTGTTCCATTATGGGAGTAGTAGAACCTGTACTAAATGACAGAGCCCCGGGTGTCACTTCTGACACCCGTCACGATCCTTCTGTATAATTTATAGATGCGGGCGGCGGGGGGGGGGGGGGAAAGTGGAAACTAAGCCTTACTGTCAATGACTGCAATTTCCTTAAGTGAAGGCTTTTTCGCCTGTGGCATCTAATTTTTCAAGTGTAGGCTTTGTGTGACTACGCGCCCAGACGGACCACTTTAAAGGGGTAGTACTCCACTGGAAAACATTTTTTTCTAAATCAACTGGTGCCAGAAAGTTAAACGGATTTGTAAATTACTTCATTTAAAAATATTTATCCTTCCAGTACTTAGCAGTTATATGCTCCACAGGAAGTTCTTTTCATTCTTAATTTCCTTTCTGTCAGACCACAGTGCTCTCTGCTGACACTTCTGTCCATTTTAGGAACTGTCCAGAGCAGAAGCAAATCCCCACTGCAAACCTCTCCTGTTCTGGACAGTTTCGGATATGGACAAAGGTGTCAGCAGAGAGCACTGTGGTCAGACAGAAACATTCAAAAAGAAGACAACTTCCTGTGGAGCATCTAACTGCTAAGTACTTTGAGGATAAATATTTTTAAATAGAAGTAATTAACAAATCTGTTTAAGGCTGGGTTCACACTTCGTTTTTCAACTATGGTTCCCGCATACGTTTTCATTAGTGAAAACGTATTGAACGGTATTGAAAACGGTTAACATAGGCAAAGCATTGCAAACCGTATGCACTGATGCCTACGGTTGCGTACGGTTTGCTTGCAATACGTTTTTAAAACAGTACTCCAAACCGTGTTCAACCACGGTTTTGACTCCAGTTTTAAAACCCTATTGCAACCGTATACTTTTTTTTTTTTTTTTTAACATGGACGTCAATGGGAAAAGCACATGTATACGGTTCCATACGGCAAAACCGGATGCGTTTTTTCTCTGCACATGCGCATTTGCATCCTAAAGTCCCCACCAAAGACCCCTCCCATTAAAAATGGACAGAATTTTTAAAAACATATGTTTTTTTTTTAAATAAAAACGGACGGAACAGTATGCACTTTTAAAAACAGTATACTGTTTATAAACGCATACGGTTTACTTTTTCCCATACTGTTCCATCCGTTTTATTTCCCATACGGTTTTTGATAGAAAACGTATACGGGAACCGTAGTTGAAAAAGGTAGTGTGAACCCAGCCTAACTTTCTGGCACCAGTTGATTAAAAAAAACAAAAAACAAAAAAAAAAACACACGTTTTCCAGTGGAGTACCCCTTTAATGGTTCTTTTTTTTTTTCCCCAATGCTATTAAATCCAGATTGTGTAAACCATCTGTTACACCCAGAAGTGGACACTTGTCTTCATACTAAAAGGGGGTTACTTTGTGGGATCCCTATATTGCAGTGGTCTTCAACTTGCGGACCTCCAGATGCTGCAAAACTACAACTCCCAGCATGCCCGGACAGCCAACGGCTGTCTGGGCATGCTGGGAGTTGTAGTTTTGCAACATCTGGAGGTCCGCAGGTTGAAGACCACTGCTATATTGGAAGAAAATCACTACAGACATTTACATGGTACAATGCAAATGCTCCTGTGATTTATTTATTTATTACTATATTCCTAAAGGGAGCCCGGCAGCTCCAGACACCACTGCACAGCTCATAGGACAGTGTCTCACAATCAGGACGCCTCCTGCAACAGCTGAAGGCACCCTTGTTGGGAAACCCTGTGTTACGGTATAAAGGCAAATGGTGTCAAGTAGAGATGAGCGAACTTACAGTAAATTCGATTCATCACGAACTTCTCGGCTCGGCAGTTGATGACTTTTCCTGCATAAATTAGTTCAGCTTTCAGGTGCTCCCGTGGGCTGGAAAAGGTGGATACAGTCCTAGGAGACTCTTTCCTAGGACAGTATCCAGCTTTTCCAGCTCACCAAAGCACCTGAACTAATTTATGCAGGATAAGTCATCAACTGCCGAGCCGAGAAGGTCGTGACGAATCGAATTTACTGTAAGTTCGCTCATCTCTAGTGTCAAGGAGACCTGTACATTTAAGAAAGATTTGAAAGGATAATAGGGATATTTATTTTTGGATCTTTTAGAACTACTACTACCCCCCCATTTCATGTGACTACCCGTGTTTACACTACAAGCCCCTATATATTTATGGAGGATTAGATGCAGATCTGATTCATCTTGTCCTAAAATGTGCTGAGGTAGTATCTGACTTTAAACACCTCATTTGGGGGGCGCTCTAGGGCAAGAACACTCTGGAATGCTATAAAAACATAATGAAAAGAAATTTGTAGTATTACAGCAGTACCCTAAAATACCTTTAAAATAAAAAAAGTTGATGGGAAAAAAATAAAAAAAATACAAGCCCCAGCATGACTTATTGACTACAACAACCTTAGCAAGGGCCTGTGACAGCATAAGGCAGTGGTCTCCAGACTGTTTACCTCCAGCTGTTGCAAAACTACAACTCCTGGCATTCTGGGAGTTGTAGTTTTGGAACAGTTTGATGTCCACAGCTTTAAAGTGTTTTTTTATTTTATTCCCCCCCCCCCCCATCTCCAGCCAGAGGCTCCACAACGTGAATGTGACCCTATTTAAGATTATTTAACCCCTTAAGGACACATGACGTTCTCATACGTCTCCATTTCCAAGTCCTTAAGGACACATGACGTATGAGAACGTCATGTGTTTTACCGGCCCCCCGCAACCATCTGGAGCGGAGCCGGTCCCCGATGCCTGCTGAAATCGTTCAGCAGGCATCGGGGCATATCGCCCAGGGGGGTCATTATGACCCCCCATGTCGGCGATGGCCGCAGATCGCTGGACAATTCAGTCCAGCGATCTGCGGCGGATTCCGGGTCAATCGGGTCTCCAGTGACCCGGTATTATTGGCTGATCGGGGCCGTCAGAGACGGCCCCGATCAGCCAGAGCCAGCAGGGGTGAGGTGGCACTGGTGCCACCTCACAATCGCCCTGATTCGTCGGCCGGATTACCGGCCGACCAATCAGGGCGCCTGCTGCGGGTGTCAGTCCCGCAACCCACTCCGCCCCTCTTCCGGAGGACGTGAGCGGGTGCGGGACGTGCACCCCGGGTGCTGGGGACCCCGATCCCCGGCGCCCCTGTTGGGATCGGGGCCCCAGGAGCAGCGGCGGCGGCGGAGACGACGAGGGACTGACCTGTGCGGCGAGGATCGTTGGAGGTGAGTGACAGCCTCCTGCTGTTGCTTAGCAACAGCTCCCAGCATGCAAAAAGGGCATGCTGGGAGCTGTAGTTATGCAACAGCAGGAGGCAGACCACCACAACTCCCAGCATGCCCTTATGGGCATGCTGGGACTTGTAGTTTTGCAACAGCTGGAGGCACATTCTTTCTATGGAAAAGTGTACCTTCAGCTGTTGTGTAACTACAACTCCCAGCTTGCACAATCAGCTAAAGTGCATGCTGGGAGTTGTAGTGGTGCATCTGGTGGTTGCATAACTACAACTCCCAGCATGCCCGTTGGCTGTCGGTGACTGCTGAGAGTTGTAGTTTTGCAACAGCTGAAGGCACACTGAGTTAAGTAGTAAACCAGTGTGTCTCCACCTGTTGCATAACTACAATCCCCAGCATCCCCAGCCAAAGTAGTATGCCTCCAGCTGTTGCATAACTACAACACCCAGCATGCCCTTCCGCTGTCCGTACATGCTGGGGGTTGTAGCTTTTGCAACAGCTGAAGGCACACTGGTTGCAAAACACTGAGTTTGTTACCAAACTCGGTGTTTCACAACCAGTGTGCCTCCAGCTGTTGCAAAACTACAACTCCCAGCATGCACTGATAGACCGTACATGCTGGGAGTTGTAGTTTTGCAACAGCTGGATGTCCCCCCCCGCCCCAATGTGAACGTACAGGGTACACTCACATGGGCGGAGGATTACATTAAGTATCCGGCTGCAAGTTTGAGCTGCGTCAAATTTTCTGCCGTAGCTCAAACTGCCAGCGAGAAACTACTGTGAACCCCCCACCCGTGCGACTGTACCCTAAAAACACTACACTACACTAACACAAAATAAAATAAAAAGTAAAAAACACTACATATACACATACCCCTATACAACCCCCCTCCCCAATAAAAATGAAAAACGTCTGGTAAGCCACTGTTTCCAAAACGGAGCCTCCAGCTGTTGCAAAACAACTACTCCCAGTATTGCCAGATAGCCGTTGACTGTCCAGGCATGCTGGGAGTTTTACAACAGCTGGAGGCACCCTGTTTGGGAATCACTGGCGTAGAATACCCCTATGTCCACCCCTATGCAAGTCCCTAATTTAGGCCTCAAATGCGCATGGCGCTCTCACTTTGGAGCCCTGTCGTATTTCAAGGCAACAGTTTAGGGCCACATATGGGGTATCGCCGTACTCGGGAGAAATTGGGCTTCAAATTTTGGGGGGTATTTTCTGCTCATACCCTTTTAAAAAATGTAAAATTTTTGGTAAAACAAGCATTTTAGGTAAAAAAAATATATATTTTTTTACATATGCAAAAGTCGTGAAACACCTGTAGGGTATTAAGGTTCACATTACCCCTTGTTACGTTCCCCGAGGGGTCTAGTTTCCAAAATGGTATGCCATGTGTTTTTTTTGCTGTTCTGGCACCATAGGGGCTTCCTAAATGCGGCATGCCCCCAGAGCAAAATTTGCTTTCAAAAAGCCAAATGTGACTCCTTCTCTTCTGAGACCTGTAGTGCGCCAGTAGAGCACTTTTCACCCCCATGCGAGGTGTTTTCTGTATCGGGAGAAATTGGGCTTCAAATTTTGGGGGGTATTTTCTGCTATTACCCTTTTTAAAAATGTAAAATTTTTGGGAAACCAAGCATTTTAGGTAAAAAAAATATATATTTTTTTTACATATGCAAAAGTCGTGAATCACCTGTAGGGTATTAAGGTTCACTTTACCCCTTGTTACGTTCCCTGAGGGGTCTAGTTTCCAAAATGGTATGCCATGTGTTTTTTTTTGCTGTCCTGGCACCATAGGGGCTTCCTAAATGCGGCATGCCCCCCAAAAACCATTTGTCGCTCCTTCCCTTCTGAGCCCTCTACTGCGCCCGCCGAACAATTAACATAGACATATGAGGTATGTGCTTACTCGAGAGAAATTGGGTTTCAAATACAAGTAAAAAATTTTTCCTTTTTATCCCTTGCAAAAATTCAAAAATTGGGTCTACAAGAACATGCGAGTGTAAAAAATGAAGATTTAGAATTTTCTCCTTCACTTTGCTGCTATTCCTGTGAAACACCTAAAGGGTTAATACACTTACTGAATGTTTTTTTGAATACTTTAGGGGGTGTAGTTTTTATAATGGGGTCTTTTATGGGGTATTTCTAATATGAAGACCCTTCAAATCCACTTCAAAACTGAACTGGTCCCTGAAAAATAGTGAGTTTGAAAATTTTGTGAAAAATTTCAAAATTGCTACTGAACTTTGAAGCCCTCTGGTGTCTTCCAAAAGTAAAAACTCATAAATTTTATGATGCAAACATAAAGTAGACATATTGTATATGTGAACCCCAAAAAAATATATTTTGAATATCCATTTTCCTTACAAGCAGAGAGCTTCAAAGTTAGAAAAATGCAAAATTTTCATTTTTTTCATCAAATTTTGGGATTTTTCACCAAGAAAGGATGCAAGTTACCATAAAATTTTACCACTAAGTTAAAGTAGAATATGTCACGAAAAAACAATCTCGGAATCAGAATGATAACTAAAAGCATTCCAGAGTTATTAATGGTTAAAGTGACAGTGGTCAGAATTGCAAAAAACGCTCCGGTCCTTAAGGTATAAAATGGCCTGGTCCTTAAGGGGTTAAACTTTTTACAAAGCTTTAGGAATATGCATCCAGGAACACACACACAGGCTGTCAGGGCATGCCTGGAGTTGTAGTTTTGCAATAGTTCGAGAAAAATAAAAAAAAAAGGCAGAAGGGTGATTTTCTATGCTGGTGTTTTTCACCCAGGGCGCCTTCAGCTGTTGCACAACTACAACTCCCAGCATGACTGGACAGCCGAAGGCTGTCCAGGCATGCTGGGAGTTGTAGTTGTGCAACAGCTGGAGGCACCCTGATTGGAAACCACTTTTCTATTACGCTGTCAGCACATGCTGGGGGTTTTAGTGTTGCAACAGCTGGAGGCACCCTGGTTGGAAACCACCTTTCTATTAAGCTGTCAGCACATGCTGGGGGTTTTAGTGTTGCAACAGCTGGAGGCACCCTGGTTGGAAACCACCTTTCTATTAAGCTGTCAGCACATGCTGGGGGTTTTAGTGTTGCAACAGCTGGAGGCACCCTGGTTGGAAACCACCTTTCTATTAAGCTGTCAGCACATGCTGGGGGTTTTAGTGTTGCAACAGCTGGAGGCACCCTGGTTGGAAACCACCTTTCTATTAAGCTGTCAGCACATGCTGGGGGTTTTAGTGTTGCAACAGCTGGAGGCACCCTGGTTGGAAACCACCTTTCTATTAAGCTGTCAGCACATGCTGGGGGTTTTAGTGTTGCAACAGCTGGAGGCA
The DNA here is from genome assembly GCF_029499605.1 of Hyla sarda. Taxonomy (NCBI): domain Eukaryota; kingdom Metazoa; phylum Chordata; class Amphibia; order Anura; family Hylidae; genus Hyla; species Hyla sarda. The sequence goes on along the minus strand of NC_079194.1, from coordinate 74,290,567 downwards.
CCCTGGTTGGAAACCACCTTTCTATTAAGCTGTCAGCACATGCTGGGGGTTTTAGTGTTGCAACAGCTGGAGGCACCCTGGTTGGAAACCACCTTTCTATTAAGCTGTCAGCACATGCTGGGAGTTTTAGTTTGGCAGAGGCTGGTGTTCAAGACACGTGTCAGGGCATGATGGGAGTTATAATCTAGCATCAGACGGACACAAGGGATGGGGAGTGTAGTCATAGACTGTGAAGGGATTAGAGCGCCTCCCTCGCACACACAGGTCGGTCACTTACTAGGACGCTTCATGGCTCCGACCTCGTCTCGTCCTCACCACGTGTGAAAAAGACCCAGAAAACCCACGACCAGCTACATCACATCCGGCTCCCGGATATGGAATACGCGCGCACGTACAGTTTGTGAGGCGGAGCCGAACAATACAAACCACTCGCTCTCTTTACGTCAACCGGCCGTCAAGCGCTTAGCACGCTGCGTCCTGCGTAGTAGCGGATCATCAGTAGCCCCGCCCTTTCTTAGGGTACGCCGCAGGCGCGCTCACGCTTGTAGCCCCGCCCACCTGTTGATAGTGGTGGAGGCCGAGTGTGTAGCCCCTCCCCCTCAGTGTTCTGTGCTTGCTGCTGCCCTCTGCAGGTTGGCCGGTGTTGTGCTTGAGGCCTGGTCGGTACCCACAGTAGTTCATTGATCCCGGTTGTGTGTGTGACGGTCCCGGCCGGTGCTCAGTGCAGCCCTGGCGACTCCTGCGTGGCAGCGGCAGCGCCTGTCCGGAGGGCGGCGGCGCTCGGTGAGTACAGGGGTCCGGGGAGGACGTGGGGATGGTGGCGGGCACCGGTGTCCTTTGTGTGTTGTGTGCCCCGGCTGCCGCTATTACCTACTGGTTTCATTCATTGCTCCTCACCCGAGGAACCCAGCATAGACCACTGGTTGTGCCCCTCCACCTGGCATCACCTGTGTCACTGCCCCTCACCCTGTATATCCATATGGTTACAGGACTACAACTCCCAGCGTGCTCCTCTTGGTCACAGCATACTGGGAGTTGTAGTACCACTAATCTACAATGTTACTGATGAATATATGTGACAATGAGAAAAACCTATAAAGCAGTGTTTCCCAACCAGGGTGCCTCCAGCTGTTGCAAAACTACAACTCCCAGCATGCCCGGACAGCCGAGCAGCTTTCCCCAAGCTGGGACTGTCTGGCTTTAGCAGTCCGGGCATGCTGGGAGTTGTAGTTTTGCAACAGCTGGAGGCACCCTGGTTGGGAAACACTGCCCTAAAGAATAAGAGCAGCTTTCCCCAAGCTGGGACTCTCTGGCTTTAGCATTCCGGGCATGCTGGGAGTTGTAGTTTTGCAACAGCTGGAGGCACCCTGGTTGGGAAACACTGCCATAAAGAATAAGAGCAGCTTTCCCCAAGCTGGGACTGTCTGGCTTTAGCAGTCCGGGCATGCTGGGAGTTGTAGTTTTGCAACAGCTGGAGTCACCCTGGTTGGGAAACACTGCCCTAAAGAATAAGAGCAGCTTTCCCCAAGCTGGGACTCTCTGGCTTTAGCATTCCGGGCATGCTGGGAGTTGTAGTTTTGCAACAGCTGGAGGCACCCTGGTTGGGAAACACTGCCCTAAAGAATAAGAGCAGCTTTCCCCAAGCTGGGACTCTCTGGCTTTAGCATTCCGGGCATGCTGGGAGTTGTAGTTTTGCAACAGCTGGAGGCACCCTGGTTGGGAAACACTGCCATAAAGAATAAGAGCAGCTTTCCTCAAGCTGTGACTCTCTGGCTCTAGCAAAACTCCAATCCAAACGCTGGCCAGGCACGATGGGAGTTGTAGTTTTGCAGCAGCCAGAGAGCCTCACATTTAGTAATGCTGCTTTATGGGGATGTTGGGATTTGATCAGAGTTGTAGTCTCATACAGCTGCCTCCAGCTATCGCAAAACTACAACTCCCAGCATGCCTAGACAGCCAAAGGCTGTTATAATACAACTCCCATCATCTTCTGACATCCGCATATAAAGCAGTGTTAACCAACATGCGACTCTACAGCTATTAAGAGACTACAGCTCCCATCATGTCCATCACATCAACATAGAGAAGGGTTAGGAAATCCCGCTTCATGTCAATGTTGGGTCATGATGAGTTATAGTCTCATAACATGTTGGGAAACACTGCTTTATATGTGGATGTCGGGACATGATGGGAGTTGTAGTATTTTATAACCATTGGCTGTCAGGGCAGAGGCACCTTGGTTGGGAAACACTGATTTAGAGTTTAGCAACAGAGAAGTCTTCTAGGCCAGGGGTCTCCATACTCTGGGCCTCCAGCTGTTGCACAACTACAACTCACTGTCTGGGAATGCTGGGAGTTGTAGTTTTGAGATCATTGCAATAGGTATTAGAGGCCCATGAATTAGGATGGGGCTACACAGCAACCCGGGCCAAGCGACCAAAGATGTAACGCAGGTGGATGGGGTCACATCGTAATCTGCAAGTGGCCGCAGCAGGGTTTTTTTTTTTGACAACTTCGGGGCCGCAGCCACTTCTGATCCCTCCATACCAGTGTTTCCCCCACAGGGTCCCTCTAGCTGAGGAAAAACTACAACTCCCAGCATGCCTGGACAGCCACTTCTTTATTTTTTTTAATGTAAGTCAACAGGAAACTCATCTTGCTGTATGAAAATCAGCGAAATCCGTTTCAAGCATCTTTAGGGGACGTTAACACCGGAGAATATTTGCGTAATGTTCTCCCCTGAAAACACAGGTGGATATTCTGCAAATAGTGGCTGCTAGCAGCACTCGCCGGCACTAGGTTCGCTGTGCTGATCAGTTTGATGGTTACCGTGCCCGACCCCGCCGCGCTGTTCGGCCTTAATCTTCTATTTTTGGGATAAGCTAATGAGATGCTAACTAGCACTCTGATGTCAGTGCCGCTGACATCATCAATATTCCTCCCCTCTCTCTACATTACAGAGCGGGGAGAAGAGGCAGAGGGAGGGGAAGAATATTGATGAGCTGGGGGGCGCTGCGGCCGGCAACGGTGACATCAGAGTGCCATTTAGCCTGGACGGTGCTAGTTAGCACCTCATTAGCATATATTGAAAATAGAAGATTAAAGCGGATCCGGGCACAGTAAGGATCAAACTGATCAGCGTTCCCCGCACTACCAGCCAGTACTGTATATATAATGTGAGGGGTGGACTCACTTATGTGAGATACTGTATATATAATGTGAGGGGTGGACTCACTTATGTGAGATACTGTATATATAATGTGAGGGGTGGACTCACTTATGAAATATACTGTAGATATAATGTGAGGGGTGGACTCACTTATGAGAGATACTGTATATATAATGTGAGGGGTGGAGTCACTTATGGGAGATACTGTATATATAATGTGAGGGGTGGAGTCACTTATGGGAGATACTGTATATATAATGTGAGGGGTGGAGTCACTTATGGGAGATACTGTATATAATGTGAGGGGTGGACTCACTTATGGGAGATACTGTATATAATGTGAGGGGTGGACTCACTTATGGGAGATACTGTATATATAATGTGAGGGGTGGACTCTCTTATGGGAGATACTGTATATATAATGTGAGGGGTGGAGTCACTTATGGGATATACTGTATATAATGTGAGGGGTGGACTCACTTATGGGAGATACTGTATATATAATGTGAGGGGTGGAGTCACTTATGGGAGATACTGTATATATAATGTGAGGGGTGGAGTCACTTATGGGAGATACTGTATATATAATGTGAGGGGTGGAGTCACTTATGGGATATACTGTATATATAATGTGAGGGGTGGAGTTACTTATGGGAGATACTGTATATAATGTGAGAAGTGGACTCACTTATGGGAGATACTGTATATATAATGTGAGGGGTGGAGTCACTTATGAAAGATACTGTATATATAATGTGAGGGGTGGACTCACTTATGGGAGATACTGTATATATAATGTGAGGGGTGGACTCTCTTATGGGAGATACTGTATATATAATGTGAGGGGTGGAGTCACTTATGGGATATACTGTATATAATGTGAGGGGTGGACTCACTTATGGGAGATACTGTATATATAATGTGAGGGGTGGAGTCACTTATGGGAGATACTGTATATAATGTGAGGGGTGGAGTCACTTATGGGAGATACTGTATATATAATGTGAGGGGTGGAGTCACTTATGGGAGATACTGTATATATAATGTGAGGGGTGGAGTCACTTATGGGAGATACTGTATATAATGTGAGGGGTGGACTCACTTATGGGAGATACTGTATATAATGTGAGGGGTGGACTCACTTATGGGAGATACTGTATATATAATGTGAGGGGTGGACTCACTTATGGGAGATACTGTATATAATGTGAGGGGTGGAGTCACATATAGGAGATACTGTATATAATGTGAGGGGTGGACTCACTTATGGGAGATACTGTATATAATGTGAGGGGTGGACTCACTTATGGGATATACTGTATATATAATGTGAGGGGTGGACTCACTTATGGGATATACTGTATATAATGTGAGGGGTGGAGTCACATATAGGAGATACTGTATATAATGTGAGGGGTGGAGTCACTTATGGGAGATACTGTATATAATGTGAGGGGTGGACTCACTTATGGGAGATACTGTATATATAATGTGAGGGGTGGACTCACTCATAGGAGATACTGTATATATAATGTGAGGGGTGGACTCGCTTATGGGAGATACTGTATATAATGTGAGGGGTGGACTCACTTATGGGAGATACTGTATATATAATGTGAGGGGTGGACTCACTTATGGGAGATACTGTATATAATGTGAGAAGTGGACTCACTTATGGGAGATACTGTGTATAATGTGAGGGGTGGACTCACTTATGGAATATACTGTATATAATGTGAGAAGTGGACTCACTTATGGGAGATACTGTATATAATGTGAGGGGTGGACTCACTTATGGGATATACTGTATATAATGTGAGAAGTGGACTCACTTATGGGAGATACTGTGTATAATGTGAGGGGTGGACTCACTTATGGGAGATACTGTATATAATGTGAGAAGTGGACTCACTTATGGGAGATACTGTGTATAATGTGAGGGGTGGACTCACTTATGGAATATACTGTATATAATGTGAGGGGTGGACTCACTTATGGGAGATACTGTATATATAATGTGAGGGGTGGACTCACTTATGGGATATACTGTATATATAATGTGAGGGGTGGACTCACTTATGGGAGATACTGTATATATAATGTGAGGAGTGGACTCACTTATGGGAGATATTGTATATAATGTGAGGGGTGGACTTACTTATGGGATATACTGTATATATAATGTGAGGGGTGGACTCACTTATGGGATATACTGTATATATAATGTGAGGGGTGGACTCACTTATGGGAGATACTGTATATATAATGTGAGGGGTGGACTCACTTATGGGAGATACTGTATATAATGTGAGGAGTGGACTCACTTATGGGAGATATTGTATATAATGTGAGGGGTGGACTCACTTATGGGAGATACTGTATATATAATGTGAGGGGTGGACTCACTTATGGTATATACTGTATATAATGTGAGGGGTGGAGTCACTTATGGGAGATACTGTATATAATGTGAGGGGTGGACTCACTTATGGGAGATACTGTATATAATGTGAGGGGTGGACTCACTTATGGGAGATACTGTATATAATGTGAGGGGTGGACTCACTTATGGGAGATACTGTATATATAATGTGAGGGGTGGACTCACTTATGGGAGATACTGTATATATAATGTGAGGGTGGACTCACTTATGGGAGATACTGTATATATAATGTGAGGGGTGGACTCACTTATGGGATATACTGTATATATAATGTGAGGGGTGGACTCACTTGTGGGATATACTGTATATAATGTGAGGGGTGGACTCACTTATGGGAGATACTGTATATATAATGTGAGGGGTGGACTCACTTATGGGAGATACTGTATATATAATGTAAGGGGTGGACTCACTTATGGGAGATACTATATATATAATGTGAGGGGTGGACTCACTTATGGGAGATACTGTATATAATGTGAGGGGTGGACTCACTTATGGGAGATACTGTATATAATGTGAGGGGTGGACTCACTTATGGGAGATACTGTATATATAATGTGAGGGGTGGACTCACTTATGGGAGATACTGTATATAATGTGAGGGGTAGACTCACTTATGGGAGATACTGTATATATAATGTGAGGGGTGGAGTCACTTATAGGAGATACTGTATATAATGTGAGGGGTAGAGTCACTTATGGGATATACTGTATATATAATGTGAGGGGTGGACTCACTTATGGGGGATACTGTATATATAATGTGAGGGGTGGACTCACTTATGTGAGATACTGTATATAATGTGAGGGGTGGACTCACTTATGGGAGATATTGTATATAATGTGAGGGGTGGAGTCACTTATGGGAGATACTGTATATATAATGTGAGGGGTGGACTCACTTATGGGAGATACTGTATATATAATGTGAGGGGTGGACTCACTTATGGGATATACTGTATATATAATGTGAGGGGTGGACTCACTTATGGGGGATACTGTATATATAATGTGAGGGGTGGACTCACTTATGGGAGATATTGTATATAATGTGAGGGGTGGACTTACTTATGGGATATACTGTATATATAATGTGAGGGGTGGACTCACTTATGGGATATACTGTATATATAATGTGAGGGGTGGACTCACTTATGGGAGATACTGTATATATAATGTGAGGGGTGGACTCACTTATGGGAGATACTGTATATAATGTGAGGAGTGGACTCACTTATGGGAGATATTGTATATAATGTGAGGGGTGGACTCACTTATGGGAGATACTGTATATAATGTGAGGGGTGGACTCACTTATGGGATATACTGTATATAATGTGAGGGGTGGAGTCACTTATGGGATATACTGTATATAATGTGAGGGGTGGACTCACTTATGGGAGATACTGTATATATAATGTGAGGGGTGGAGTCACTTATGGGAGATACTGTATATAATGTGAGGGGTGGAGTCACTTATGGGAGATACTGTATATATAATGTGAGGGGTGGAGTCACTTATGGGAGATACTGTATATATAATGTGAGGGGTGGAGTCACTTATGGGAGATACTGTATATAATGTGAGGGGTGGACTCACTTATGGGAGATACTGTATATAATGTGAGGGGTGGACTCACTTATGGGAGATACTGTGTATAATGTGAGGGGTGGACTCACTTATGGGAGATACTGTATATAATGTGAGGGGTGGAGTCACATATAGGAGATACTGTATATAATGTGAGGGGTGGACTCACTTATGGGAGATACTGTATATAATGTGAGGGGTGGACTCACTTATGGGATATACTGTATATATAATGTGAGGGGTGGACTCACTTATGGGATATACTGTATATAATGTGAGGGGTGGAGTCACATATAGGAGATACTGTATATAATGTGAGGGGTGGAGTCACTTATGGGAGATACTGTATATAATGTGAGGGGTGGACTCACTTATGGGATATACTGTATATATAATGTGAGGGGTGGACTCACTCATAGGAGATACTGTATATATAATGTGAGGGGTGGAGTCACTTATGGGAGATACTGTGTATAATGTGAGGGGTGGACTCGCTTATGGGAGATACTGTGTATAATGTGAGGGGTGGACTCACTTATGGGAGATACTGTATATAATGTGAGAAGTGGACTCACTTATGGGAGATACTGTATATAATGTGAGGGGTGGACTCACTTATGGGATATACTGTATATAATGTGAGAAGTGGACTCACTTATGGGAGATACTGTGTATAATGTGAGGGGTGGACTCACTTATGGGAGATACTGTATATAATGTGAGAAGTGGACTCACTTATGGGAGATACTGTGTATAATGTGAGGGGTGGACTCACTTATGGAATATACTGTATATAATGTGAGGGGTGGACTCACTTATGGGAGATACTGTATATATAATGTGAGGGGTGGACTCACTTATGGGATATACTGTATATATAATGTGAGGGGTGGACTCACTTATGGGAGATACTGTATATATAATGTGAGGAGTGGACTCACTTATGGGAGATATTGTATATAATGTGAGGGGTGGACTTACTTATGGGATATACTGTATATATAATGTGAGGGGTGGACTCACTTATGGGATATACTGTATATATAATGTGAGGGGTGGACTCACTTATGGGAGATACTGTATATATAATGTGAGGGGTGGACTCACTTATGGGAGATACTGTATATAATGTGAGGAGTGGACTCACTTATGGGAGATATTGTATATAATGTGAGGGGTGGACTCACTTATGGGAGATACTGTATATATAATGTGAGGGGTGGACTCACTTATGGTATATACTGTATATAATGTGAGGGGTGGAGTCACTTATGGGAGATACTGTATATAATGTGAGGGGTGGACTCACTTATGGGAGATACTGTATATAATGTGAGGGGTGGACTCACTTATGGGAGATACTGTATATAATGTGAGGGGTGGACTCACTTATGGGAGATACTGTATATATAATGTGAGGGGTGGACTCACTTATGGGAGATACTGTATATATAATGTGAGGGTGGACTCACTTATGGGAGATACTGTATATATAATGTGAGGGGTGGACTCACTTATGGGATATACTGTATATATAATGTGAGGGGTGGACTCACTTGTGGGATATACTGTATATAATGTGAGGGGTGGACTCACTTATGGGAGATACTGTATATATAATGTGAGGGGTGGACTCACTTATGGGAGATACTATATATATAATGTGAGGGGTGGACTCACTTATGGGAGATACTGTATATAATGTGAGGGGTGGACTCACTTATGGGAGATACTGTATATATAATGTGAGGGGTGGACTCACTTATGGGAGATACTGTATATAATGTGAGGGGTAGACTCACTTATGGGAGATACTGTATATATAATGTGAGGGGTGGAGTCACTTATAGGAGATACTGTATATAATGTGAGGGGTAGAGTCACTTATGTGAGATACTGTATATAATGTGAGGGGTGGACTCACTTATGGGAGATACTGTATATAATGTGAGGGGTGGAGTCACTTATGTGAGATACTGTATATAATGTGAGGGGTGGACTCACTTATGGGAGATACTGTATATAATGTGAGGGGTGGAGTCACTTATGGGAGATACTGTATATAATGTGAGGGGTGGACTCACTTATGGGAGATACTGTATATAATGTGAGGGGTGGAGTCACTTATGGGAGATACTGTATATATAATGTGAGGGGTGGACTCACTTATGGGAGATACTGTATATAATGTGAGGGGTAGACTCACTTATGGGAGATACTGTATATATAATGTGAGGGGTGGACCCACTTATGGGATATACTGTATATAATGTGAGGGGTGGACTCACTTATGGGAGATACTGTATATATAATGTGAGGGGTGGACTCACTTATGGGAGATACTGTGTATAATGTGAGGGGTGGACTCACTTATGGGAGATACTGTATATAATGTGAGGGGTGGAGTCACTTATGGGAGATACTGTATATATAATGTGATGGGTGGACTCACTTATGGGAGATACTGTATATAATGTGAGGGGTGGAGTCACTTATGGGAGATACTGTATATATAATGTGAGGGGTGGACTCACTTATGGGAGATACTGTATATAATGTGAGGGGTGGACTCACTTATGGGAGATACTGTATATAATGTGAGGGGTGGACTCACTTATGGGAGATACTGTGTATAATGTGAGGGGTGGACTCACTTATGGGAGATACTGTATATATAATGTGAGGGGTGGATTCACTTATGGGAGATACTGTATATATAATGTGAGGGGTGGACTCACTTATGGGATATACTGTATATAATGTGAGGGGTGGAGTCACATATAGGAGATACTGTATATAATGTGAGGGGTGGAGTCACTTATGGGAGATACTGTATATAATGTGAGGGGTGGACTCACTTATGGGAGATACTGTATATATAATGTGAGGGGTGGACTCACTCATAGGAGATACTGTATATATAATGTGAGGGGTGGACTCACTCATAGGAGATACTGTATATAATGTGAGGGGTGGACTCACTTATGGGATATACTGTATATAATGTGAGGAGTGGACTCGCTTATGGGAGATACTGTGTATAATGTGAGGGGTGGAGTCACTTATGGGAGATACTGTATATAATGTGAGAAGTGGACTCACTTATGGGAGATACTGTATATAATGTGAGAAGTGGACTCACTTATGGGAGATACTGTATATAATGTGAGAAGTGGACTCACTTATGGGAGATACTGTATATAATGTGAGGGGTGGACTCACTTATGGAATATACTGTATATAATGTGAGGGGTGGACTCACTTATGGGAGATACTGTATATAATGTGAGAAGTGGACTCACTTATGGGAGATACTGTATATAATGTGAGGGGTGGACTCACTTATGGGATATACTGTATATATAATGTGAGGGGTGGACTCACTTATGGGAGATACTGTGTATAATGTGAGGGGTGGACTCACTTATGGGAGATACTGTATATAATGTGAGAAGTGGACTCACTTATGGGAGATACTGTGTATAATGTGGGGGGTGGACTCACTTATGGAATATACTGTATATAATGTGAGAAGTGGACTCACTTATGGGAGATACTGTATATATAATGTGAGGGGTGGACTCACTTATGGGATATACTGTATATATAATGTGAGGGGTGGACTCACTTATGGGAGATACTGTATATATAATGTGAGGAGTGGACTCACTTATGGGAGATATTGTATATAATGTGAGGGGTGGACTTACTTATGGGATATACTGTATATATAATGTGAGGGGTGGACTTACTTATGGGATATACTGTATATATAATGTGAGGGGTGGACTCACTTATGGGAGATACTGTATATATAATGTGAGGGGTGGACTCACTTATGGGAGATACTGTATATAATGTGAGGAGTGGACTCACTTATGGGAGATATTGTATATAATGTGAGGGGTGGACTCACTTATGGGAGATACTGTATATATAATGTGAGGGATGGACTCACTTATGGTATATACTGTATATAATGTGAGGGGTGGACTCACTTATGGGAGATACTGTGTATAATGTGGGGGGTGGACTCACTTATGGAATATACTGTATATAATGTGAGAAGTGGACTCACTTATGGGAGATACTGTATATATAATGTGAGGGGTGGACTCACTTATGGGATATACTGTATATATAATGTGAGGGGTGGACTCACTTATGGGAGATACTGTATATATAATGTGAGGAGTGGACTCACTTATGGGAGATATTGTATATAATGTGAGGGGTGGACTTACTTATGGGATATACTGTATATATAATGTGAGGGGTGGACTTACTTATGGGATATACTGTATATATAATGTGAGGGGTGGACTCACTTATGGGAGATACTGTATATATAATGTGAGGGGTGGACTCACTTATGGGAGATACTGTATATAATGTGAGGAGTGGACTCACTTATGGGAGATATTGTATATAATGTGAGGGGTGGACTCACTTATGGGAGATACTGTATATATAATGTGAGGGATGGACTCACTTATGGTATATACTGTATATAATGTGAGGGGTGGAGTCACTTATGGGAGATACTGTATATAATGTGAGGGGTGGACTCACTTATGGGAGATACTGTATATAATGTGAGGGGTGGACTCACTTATGGGAGATACTGTATATATAATGTGAGGGGTGGACTCACTTATGGGAGATACTGTATATAATGTGAGGGGTGGACTCACTTATGGGAGATACTGTATATAATGTGAGGGGTGGAGTCACTTATGGGAGATACTGTATATATAATGTGAGGGGTGGACTCACTTATGGGAGATACTGTATATAATGTGAGAAGTGGACTCACTTATGGGAGATACTGTGTATAATGTGGGGGGTGGACTCACTTATGGAATATACTGTATATAATGTGAGAAGTGGACTCACTTATGGGAGATACTGTATATATAATGTGAGGGGTGGACTCACTTATGGGATATACTGTATATATAATGTGAGGGGTGGACTCACTTATGGGAGATACTGTATATATAATGTGAGGAGTGGACTCACTTATGGGAGATATTGTATATAATGTGAGGGGTGGACTTACTTATGGGATATACTGTATATATAATGTGAGGGGTGGACTTACTTATGGGATATACTGTATATATAATGTGAGGGGTGGACTCACTTATGGGAGATACTGTATATATAATGTGAGGGGTGGACTCACTTATGGGAGATACTGTATATAATGTGAGGAGTGGACTCACTTATGGGAGATATTGTATATAATGTGAGGGGTGGACTCACTTATGGGAGATACTGTATATATAATGTGAGGGATGGACTCACTTATGGTATATACTGTATATAATGTGAGGGGTGGACTCACTTATGGGAGATACTGTGTATAATGTGGGGGGTGGACTCACTTATGGAATATACTGTATATAATGTGAGAAGTGGACTCACTTATGGGAGATACTGTATATATAATGTGAGGGGTGGACTCACTTATGGGATATACTGTATATATAATGTGAGGGGTGGACTCACTTATGGGAGATACTGTATATATAATGTGAGGAGTGGACTCACTTATGGGAGATATTGTATATAATGTGAGGGGTGGACTTACTTATGGGATATACTGTATATATAATGTGAGGGGTGGACTTACTTATGGGATATACTGTATATATAATGTGAGGGGTGGACTCACTTATGGGAGATACTGTATATATAATGTGAGGGGTGGACTCACTTATGGGAGATACTGTATATAATGTGAGGAGTGGACTCACTTATGGGAGATATTGTATATAATGTGAGGGGTGGACTCACTTATGGGAGATACTGTATATATAATGTGAGGGATGGACTCACTTATGGTATATACTGTATATAATGTGAGGGGTGGAGTCACTTATGGGAGATACTGTATATAATGTGAGGGGTGGACTCACTTATGGGAGATACTGTATATAATGTGAGGGGTGGACTCACTTATGGGAGATACTGTATATATAATGTGAGGGGTGGACTCACTTATGGGAGATACTGTATATAATGTGAGGGGTGGACTCACTTATGGGAGATACTGTATATAATGTGAGGGGTGGAGTCACTTATGGGAGATACTGTATATATAATGTGAGGGGTGGACTCACTTATAGGAGATACTGTATATAATGTGAGGGGTAGAGTCACTTATGAGAGATACTGTATATATAATGTGAGGGGTGGACTCACTTATGGGAGATACTGTATATAATGTGAGGGGTGGACTCAATTATGGGAGATACTGTATATAATGTGAGGGGTGGACTCAATTATGGAATATACTGTATATAATGTGAGGGGTGGACTCAATTATGGGAGATACTGTATATAATGTGAGGGGTGGACTCAATTATGGAATATACTGTATATAATGTGAGGGGTGGAGTCACTTATGGGAGATACTGTATATATAATGTGAGGGGTGGACTCACTTATAGGAGATACTGTATATAATGTGAGGGGTAGAGTCACTTATGAGAGATACTGTATATATAATGTGAGGGGTGGACTCACTTATGGGAGATACTGTATATAATGTGAGGGGTGGACTCAATTATGGGAGATACTGTATATAATGTGAGGGGTGGACTCAATTATGGAATATACTGTATATAATGTGAGGGGTGGACTCACTTATGGGAGATACTGTATATAATGTGAGGGGTGGACTCAATTATGGAATATACTGTATATAATGTGAGGGGTGGACTCAATTATGGGAGATACTGTATATAATGTGAGGGGTGGAGTCACTTATGGGAGATACTGTATATATAATGTGAGGGGTGGAGTCACTTATGGGAGATACTGTATATAATGTGAGGGGTGGACTCACTTATGGGAAATACTGTATATATAATGTGAGGGGTGGACTCATTTATGGTAGATACTGTATATATAATGTGAGGGGTGGAGTCACTTATGGGATATACTGTATATAATGTGAGGGGAGGACTCAATTATGGGAGATACTGTATATAATGTGAGGGGTGGACTCACTTATGGGAGATACTGTGTATAATGTGGGGGGTGGACTCACTTATGGAATATACTGTATATAATGTGAGAAGTGGACTCACTTATGGGAGATACTGTATATATAATGTGAGGGGTGGACTCACTTATGGGATATACTGTATATATAATGTGAGGGGTGGACTCACTTATGGGAGATACTGTATATATAATGTGAGGGGTGGACTCACTTATGGGAGATACTGTATATAATGTGAGGAGTGGACTCACTTATGGGAGATATTGTATATAATGTGAGGGGTGGACTCACTTATGGGAGATACTGTATATATAATGTGAGGGATGGACTCACTTATGGTATATACTGTATATAATGTGAGGGGTGGAGTCACTTATGGGAGATACTGTATATAATGTGAGGGGTGGACTCACTTATGGGAGATACTGTATATAATGTGAGGGGTGGACTCACTTATGGGAGATACTGTATATAATGTGAGGGGTGGACTCACTTATGGGAGATACTGTATATATAATGTGAGGGGTGGACTCACTTATGGGAGATACTGTATATATAATGTGAGGGGTGGACTCATTTATGGGATATACTGTATATATAATGTGAGGGGTGGACTCACTTATGGGATATACTGTATATAATGTGAGGGGTGGACTCACTTATGGGAGATACTGTATATATAATGTGAGGGGTGGACTCACTTATGGGAGATACTATATATATAATGTGAGGGGTGGACTCACTTATGGGAGATACTGTATATAATGTGAGGGGTGGACTCACTTATGGGAGATACTGTATATAATGTGAGGGGTGGAGTCACTTATGGGAGATACTGTATATATAATGTGAGGGGTGGACTCACTTATAGGAGATACTGTATATAATGTGAGGGGTAGAGTCACTTATGAGAGATACTGTATATATAATGTGAGGGGTGGACTCACTTATGGGAGATACTGTATATAATGTGAGGGGTGGACTCAATTATGGAATATACTGTATATAATGTGAGGGGTGGACTCAATTATGGGAGATACTGTATATAATGTGAGGGGTGGACTCAATTATGGAATATACTGTATATAATGTGAGGGGTGGAGTCACTTATGGGAGATACTGTATATATAATGTGAGGGGTGGACTCACTTATAGGAGATACTGTATATAATGTGAGGGGTAGAGTCACTTATGAGAGATACTGTATATATAATGTGAGGGGTGGACTCACTTATGGGAGATACTGTATATAATGTGAGGGGTGGACTCAATTATGGGAGATACTGTATATAATGTGAGGGGTGGACTCAATTATGGAATATACTGTATATAATGTGAGGGGTGGACTCACTTATGGGAGATACTGTATATAATGTGAGGGGTGGACTCAATTATGGAATATACTGTATATAATGTGAGGGGTGGACTCAATTATGGGAGATACTGTATATAATGTGAGGGGTGGAGTCACTTATGGGAGATACTGTATATATAATGTGAGGGGTGGAGTCACTTATGGGAGATACTGTATATAATGTGAGGGGTGGACTCACTTAAGGGAAATACTGTATATATAATGTGAGGGGTGGACTCATTTATGGTAGATACTGTATATATAATGTGAGGGGTGGAGTCACTTATGGGATATACTGTATATAATGTGAGGGGAGGACTCAATTATGGGAGATACTGTATATAATGTGAGGGGTGGACTCACTTATGGGAGATACTGTATATATAATGTGAGGGGTGGAGTCACTTATGGGAGATACTGTATATAATGTGAGGGGTGGAGTCACTTATGGGAGATACTGTATATATAATGTGAGGGGTGGACTCACTTATGGAGATACTGTATATATAATGTGAGGGGTGGACTCACTTATGGGAGATACTGTATATAATGTGAGGGGTGGAGTCACTTATGGGATATACTGTATATATAATGTGAGGGGTGGACTCACTTATGGGAGATACTGTATATATAATGTGAGGGGTGGACTCACTTATGGGAGATACTGTATATATAATGTGAGGGGTGGAGTCACTTATGGGAAATACTGTATATATAATGTGAGGGGTGGACTCACTTATGGGAGATACTGTATATATAATGTGAGGGGTGGAGTCATTTATGGGAGATACTGTATATATAATGTGAGGAGTGGACTCACTTATGGGAGATATTGTATATAATGTGAGGGGTGGACTTACTTATGGGATATACTGTATATATAATGTGAGGGGTGGACTTACTTATGGGATATACTGTATATATAATGTGAGGGGTGGACTCACTTATGGGAGATACTGTATATATAATGTGAGGGGTGGACTCACTTATGGGAGATATTGTATATAATGTGAGGGGTGGACTCACTTATGGGAGATACTGTATATATAATGTGAGGGGTGGAGTCACTTATGGGAGATACTGTATATATAATGTGAGGGGTGGAGTCACTTATGGGAGATACTGTATATATAATGTGAGGGGTGGAGTCACTTATGGGAGATACTGTATATATAATGTGAGGGGTGGAGTCACTTATGGGAGATACTGTATATATAATGTGAGGGGTGGACTCACTTATGGGAGATACTGTATATATAATGTGAGGGGTGGACTCACTTATGGGAGATACTGTATATAATGTGAGGGGTGGACTCACTTATGGGAGATACTGTATATATAATGTGAGGGGAGGAGTCACTTATGGGAGATACTGTATATTATGTGAGGGGTGGACTCATTTATGGGAAATACTGTATATATAATGTGAGGGGTGGACTCACTTATGGGATATACTGTATATATATAATGTGAGGGGTGGACTCACTTATGGAATATACTGTATATATGTGAGGGGTGGACTTACTTATGGGAGATACTGTATATATAATGTGAGGGGTGGACTCACTTATGGGAGATACTGTATATATAATGTGAGGGGTGGAGTCACTTATGGGAGATACTGTATATATAATGTGAGGGGTGGAGTCACTTATGGGAGATACTGTATATATAATGTGAGGGGTGGACTCACTTATGGGGATACTGTATATATAATGTGAGGGGTGGAGTCACTTATGGGAGATACTGTATATATAATGTGAGGGGTGGACTCACTTATGGGAGATACTGTATATATAATGTGAGGGGTGGACTCACTTATGGGATATACTGTATATATAATGTGAGGGATGGACTCACTTATGGGAGATACTGTATATATAATGTGAGGGGTGGACTCACTTATGGGAGATACTGTATATATAATGTGAGGGGTGGAATCACTTATGGGAGATACTGTATATAATGTGAGGGGTGGACTTACTTATGGGAGATACTGTATATAATGTGAGGGGTGGACTCACTTATGGGAGATACTGTATATATAATGTGAGGGGTGGACTTACTTATGGGAGATACTGTATATAATGTGAGGGGTGGACTCACTTATGGGAGATACTGTATATAATGTGAGGGGTGGACTCACTTATGGGAGATACTGTATATATAATGTGAGGGGTGGACTTACTTATGGGAGATACTGTATATAATGTGAGGGGTGGAGTCACTTATGGGAAATACTGTATATATAATGTGAGGGGTGGACTCACTTATGGGAGATACTGTATATATAATGTGAGGGATGGACTCACTTATGGGAGATACTGTATATATAATGTGAGGGGTGGACTCACTTATGGGAGATACTGTATATATAATGTGAGGGGTGGACTCACTTATGGGAGATACTGTATATATAATGTGAGGGGTGGACTTACTTATGGGAGATACTGTATATATAATGTGAGGGGTGGAGTCACTTATGGGAAATACTGTATATATAATGTGAGGGGTGGACTCACTTATGGGAGATACTGTATATATAATGTGAGGGGTGGAGTCACTTATGGGAGATACTGTATATAATGTGAGGGGTGGACTCACTTATGGGAGATACTGTATATATAATGTGAGGGGTAGAGTCACTTATGGGAGATACTGTATATATAATGTGAGGGGTGGACTCACTTATGGGAGATACTGTATATCTAATGTGAGGGGTGGAGTCACTTATGGGAGATACTGTATATATAATGTGAGGGGTGGACTCACTTATAGGATATACTGTATATATAATGTGAGGGGTGGAGTCACTTATGGGAGATACTGTATATATAATGTGAGGGGTGGAGTCACTTATGGGAGATACTGTATATATAATGTGAGGGGTGGAGTCACTTATGGGAGATACTGTATATAATGTGAGGGGTGGACTCACTTATGGGAGATAATGTATATATAATGTGAGGGGTGGACTCACTTATGGGAGATACTGTATATATAATGTGAGGGGTGGAATCACTTATTTGAGATACTGTATATATAATGTGAGGGGTGGAATCACTTATGGGAGATACTGTATATATAATGTGAGGGGTGGAGTCACTTATGGGATATACTGTATATAATGTGAGGGGTGGACTCACTTATGGGATATACTGTATATATAATGTGAGGGGTGGAGTCACTTATGGGAGATACTGTATATATAATGTGAGGGGTGGAGTCACTTATGGGATATACTGTATATATAATGTGAGGGGTGGAGTCACTTATGGGAGATACTGTATATATAATGTGAGGGGTGGACTCACTTATGGGAGATACTGTATATAATGTGAGGGGTGGACTCACTTATGGGAGATACTGTATATATAATGTGAGGGGTGGAATCACTTATGGGAGATACTGTATATATAATGTGAGGGGTGGAATCACTTATGGGAGATACTGTATATATAATGTGAGGGGTGGACTCACTTATGGGATATACTGTATATAATGTGAGGGGTGGACTCACTTATGGGAGATACTGTATATATAATGTGAGGGGTGGACTCACTTATGGGAGATACTGTATATAATGTGAGGGGTGGACTCACTTATGGGAGATACTGTATATATAATGTGAGGGGTGGAATCACTTATGGGAGATACTGTATATATAATGTGAGGGGTGGACTCACTTATGGGAGATACTGTATATAATGTGAGGGGTGGACTCACTTATGGGAGATACTGTATATATAATGTGAGGGGTGGAGTCACTTATGGGAGATACTTTATATATAATGTGAGGGGTGGAGTCACTTATGGGAGATACTGTATATATAATGTGAGGGGTGGACTCACTTATGGGAGATACTGTATATATAATGTGAGGGGTGGACTCACTTATGGGAGATACTGTTTGCAGTCATGGCCGTAAATGTTGGCACCTCTTTAAACTTTTCTAGAAAATGAAGTATTTCTCACAGAAAAGGATTGCAGTAACACGTTTTGCTATACACATGTTTATTCCCTTTGTGTCTATTGAGACTAAACCAAAAAAGGGAGGAAAAAAAGCAAATTGGACATAATGTCACCAAACTCCAAAAATGGGCTGGACAAAATTATTGGCACCCTTAACTTAATATTTGGTTGCACACCCTTTGGAAAAAATAACTGAAATCACTCGCTTCCTATAACCATCAATAAGCTTCTTACACCTCTCAGCCGGAATGTTGGATCACTCTTTCTTTACAAACTGCTCCAGGTCTCTCTTATTGGAAGGCGCCTTTTCCCAACAACAATTTTAAGATCTCTCCACAGGTGTCCAATGGGATTTAGATCTGGACTCATTGCTGACACTTCAGAACTCTCCAGCGCTTTGTTGCCATCCATTTCTGGGGGCTTTTTTACATATGTTTGGGGTCATTGTCCTCCTGGAAGACCCAAGATCTCAGATGCAAACCCAGCTTTCTGACCCTGGGCTGTACAGTGTGACCCAAAATCCGTTGGTAATCCTCAGATTTCATGATGCCTTGCACACATTCAAGGCACCCAGTGCCAGAGGCAGCAAAATAACCCCAAAACATCATTGAACCTCCACCATATTTCACTATAGATTCTGTGTTCTTTTCTTTATAGGCCTCATTCCGTTTTCGTTAAACAGTAGAATGATGTGCTTTACCAAAAAGCTCTATTTTGGTCTCATTTGTCCACAAAACTTTTTCCCAGAAGGATTTTAGCTTACTCAAGTTCATTTTGGTAAAATGTGGTCTTGCTTTTTTATGTCTCTGTGCCAGCAGTGGGGTCCTCCTGGGTCTCCTGCCATAGTGTTTCTTTTCATTTAAAGGCAAATCTAGGTCTCTGGAGATGGACTTGTAACCTTGAGATTGTTGATATTGTTCCACAATTTTGGTTCTCAAGTCCTCACACAATTCTCTTCTCCTCTTTCTATTGTCCATGCTTAGTGTGGCACACAGACACACAATGCAAAGACGAAGTGAACTTCTCTCCTTTTTATCTGCTTTCAGGTGTGATTTTTTTTTTTTTATATTGCCCACACCTGTTACTTGCCCCAGGTGAGTTTGAAGGAGCATCACATGCTTGAAACAATCTTATTTATCCACAATTTTGAAAGGGTGCCAATAATTTTGTCCAGACCGTTTTTGGAGTTTGGTGTGACACTATGTCCAATTTGCTTTTTTTCCTCCATTTTTTGGTTTAGTTCCAATACACACAAAGGAAATAAACATGTGTACAGCAAAACATGTGTTACTGCAATCCTTTTCTGTGAGAAATACTTTATTTTCTTGAAAAATTTCAGGGGTGCCAACATTTTCGTCCATGACTGTATAATAGAGTAACATTGATGACTCCGGCTCTCCAGCACTTACACCATTGATGCATTCATGATAGTAAAGATCTTCATGCTCTCCAGTCCACTTGGCTTCTTATTACAGGAGATCTTCCAATGTGTTCCCTGTTTGTTTGATTTATATTTTTCTCATGGTCCAGAAGATCCCTGGAGAGAGAAGTCGTAACCAATGACTGAGGGGAAGGGGGTCTGATTGCTGGGATCTCCCCTGATCTCCTGTACGGGAACCTGACTAGTTAAGCTTCATGTATCCGACCGCATCCTGCCAATGTGGTTTCAGGAGTCACCTAGTGACAGAGTTCGGGTTGTTTTTGCTAGTATATGCTATTTGAACAGGACTTGATAGCATAGTCTGGTGTGTTATTGAGTCAGAGACTTATCACTGAGTGTTGGTGCCCTTTGCTTTCTGAGAGGTCCAGTGTTTCGGGATCTGAGCTGTGCCTGTGGTCCAGGAGGTAAGGCTTCATTCATATCACGATTGGGGCATTTGGCAGCCGGATTCGCCAGGAGAAATTGGATACCGGCTGTTGCCGTACCCCGTTCATTTCAATGAGCCAAATGGAGTCAGCTCAGCAAATTTGTGGATTGAACGTGTTTTTATTGCTGGACTGAAACTGCAGGAGTCCACATATTTCAGTCTGGCAACAAAAACTGATACGGTCCAAAAATTACCCATCCAGCTCATTGAAATGCATGGGGCACGGTCCTGGTACAGCAGGCATGCGGCGCTTTCTCGTTTTTAAATTCTCCCACCAGATCCGACTACTGTATGCCCCAACCGTGATGTGAATGCAGCCTTACTGGCATCCATTTACCATTCTTGGCAATAAGGCAAAGAACTTTAATGAAAGTGTTGGTAGATTTTTGTTTTACTGGTTTATTTTAGACTTTCCTGTGATGGCATCAAGTTCCTGCTTCCATTTACAATGAAAAGTGAGTGCGGTGACCTGGCACGTTTTACCATTTTATGCTTCAGACCTATTGGTGGAGAAAAATCGAAATCTCTGCAAGGGAAAAATGGAGCAATTGCCTCTAGCAACCAATCAGAATGTGCCCCACTGTCGCCTGAAATGGGCACTGTCAGATATAAAAACTTTTGATATATTGTAAAGCATGCAAAACCAATAGGTCGTGTGAAGAGAAGGGGGAGAGGGGCAGGAACACTCTGCAGCTGGTGAGAAGAGGATTTTTTTGTTTAAAAAGTAAGTGTCCCTGCATGTATGTATGTATGTGTGTGTGGACATATTTGTATGTGTGTATATCAGTGAATATATGAAATGT
Source organism: Hyla sarda (assembly GCF_029499605.1). Lineage (NCBI taxonomy): Eukaryota > Metazoa > Chordata > Amphibia > Anura > Hylidae > Hyla > Hyla sarda. The sequence continues at coordinate 74,268,348 of NC_079194.1, read as the reverse complement.
GTGTGATACAGAGGGACAACAATCATATGCCTCCAGCTGTTGCTTAACTACAACTCAAAAGGATGTGTTGGCATTCTGGGAGCTGTAGTTTTGCAAAAGATGTAGGCACCCAGCGTGTGTGTGTGTTTGTGAATAGCATAAAACCAGAAAGGAAAGGGTTACTGCTCCCAGAACAGAGAGGATGGGGGAGTGGTTATCACAGAAAGGGACCCGCCCCCTGCTGTAAATGAAAAGTACCGTATATCCCGGCGTATAAGACGACTTTTTAACCCCGAATTTTATTCTGAAAAGTTGGGGGTCGTCTTATACGCCGGGAATTGGGGTCCGGCATAGGAATACTTATGATTATCGGGCCGGCTCCTGTGTGCGGCTGCATGCGGGGGCCGGCCAGAGCATGTACAAACTAATAACTGTATACTTAAAAAACCAGGGTGCCTCCAGCTTTTGTGAAACTACAACTCCCAGCATGCCCGAACCGGCAAAGGCTGGCCGGGCATGCTGGTAATTGTAGTTTCACAACAGCTGGAGGCACCCTGGTTTTTAGTATACAATTAGTTTTTACATGCTCTGGCCGGCCCCCGCCTGCAGCCGCACCCAGGAGCCGGCCCGATAATCATAAGTATTCCTATGCCGGACATCCCTGTGTCCCGAAAAATCTTTTCGGGACTTAAGGATGTCCGCAGGTCACTTACCATTCCCCGCCCGCCGCGTGTCCTCCTCCGGTCCTTCTGCGCTTCTCCACCGCTCTATGGTTGTACGCACAGGACGTCAGTGACGTCCTGTGCGTATAACTATATAGGCGCAGGAGGACCGGAGGAGGACGAGCGCGGCCGGGGCCTGGTGAGTGACCGGCGGCGCGTCATCTACAGTGTTCCGATCACCGCTCCTCCGGTCCCGGGACTGCTGCTATGGTCCATAGGCCATAGCAGTAGATTGTGACCCCGGGCCGGAGGAGCAGTGACTGGAACACTGTGGGGGGCAGTACACAGACATACAGCCTCCAGCCATACACTCTATATGGCTGGAAGTTGTATGTCTGTGGGGGGAGCTGCCTACTATTGTGGGGGAGGGAGCTGCCTACTATTGTGGGGGAGGGAGCTGCCTACTATTGTGGGGGAGGGAGCTGCCTACTATTGTGGGGGAGGGAGCTGCCTACTATTGTGGGGGAGGGAGCTGCCTACTATTGTGGGGGAGGGAGCTGCCTACTATTGTGGGGGAGGGAGCTGCCTACTATTGTGGGGGAGGGAGCTGCCTACTATTGTGGGGGAGGGAGCTGCCTACTATTGTGGGGGAGGGAGCTGCCTACTATTGTGGGGGAGGGAGCTGCCTACTATTGTGGGGGAGGGAGCTGCCTACTATTGTGGGGGAGGGAGCTGCCTACTATTGTGGGGGAGGGAGCTGCCTACTATTGTGGGGGAGGGAGCTGCCTACTATTGTGGGGGAGGGAGCTGCCTACTATTGTGGGGGAGGGAGCTGCCTCCTATTGTGGGGGAGGGAGCTGCCTCCTATTGTGGGGGAGGGAGCTGCCTCCTATTGTGGGGGAGGGAGCTGCCTACTATTGTGGGGGAGGGAGCTGCCTACTATTGTGGGGGAGGGAGCTGCCTCCTATTGTGGGGGAGGGAGCTGCCTCCTATTGTGGGGGAGGGAGCTGCCTCCTATTGTGGGGGAGGGAGCTGCCTCCTATTGTGGGGGGGGGAGCTGCCGACCTGATGTGGGGGAGCTGCCGACCTGATGTGGGGGAGCTGCCGACCTAATGTGGGGGAGCTGCCTACTATTGTGTGGGAGCTGCTGACCTGATGTGGGGGAACATGCTGCCTATCTAATGTGGGGGAACTATAAGGTACTGTACATCGCAGTAGGAGGGGTAGTCTTATACGGCAAGTATATCCCAAACTCTATATTTTAACTGTAAAAGTTGGGGGTCGTCTTATACGCCGGCATATACGGTACTTGAACTTTGCAATCACTCCAAGTACATAAAGTGAATTCTAAGAGAACATACAACATTGGTTCATACAGATTACATGTACAGGATCAGGATGACCTACTGTCCTCTTTAAGAGAACAAACTAATGGAGAGCATTTTCATTATCTATCATGTCACATTGTTTTCTTCATTTTGACTTGTTCCTCTGATCTCACGTAACTTTGTTCTTTTTTGCAGGACAATCCAGAACCCATGAGCTCTAAGAGGCGCAGGGCCACGTCCCCATCCAGCAGTGTCAGTGGTGGAGACTTTGATGACTCCCCACATACCACAAGTACCCCAAACTCCGGCAGGAAACGGAGGAGACTTGCTACTGTGCCAAATGTAGATCCGGTAAGTTTCTGCCGAGGCCTTGGGATGATGAAGGGGCACGAGTATTTCAAAGGGGAATTGCATAGATTAAAAATATTTTTAAAGGGCAACTGTCAGCCTGTTCACCCACACTAAACCCAATACACTGGGTTATAATGGTTATAATGTGGGTGAACAGGAGTCCAACAAGGGGTCACTTACTTAAATATATCCTGTAGGTCATGAGACATGTCCCCCAGAAGATCCACTGCTGAATTTACTGAATTGCGCACAGGGGGCGGGGCTTCGCCGGCTCAGTTTACGTATTCATTTTCTGTTACTCCACATCCTAGTGAAATGGAGTCACAAAGGAACTTAACCGAGGATATTCTGGGGGGGGACATATCTCAGCACGTACTGGACATATTTAAGTAAGTGACCCCTTGTTGGACTCCTGTTCACCCACACCTAGTGTATTGGGTTTAGTGTGGGTTAACAGGCTGACAGAGTTCCTTTAATTCATTGTTTTAATAAAGTTTATATATTTTTGTAATATAACTCTATTTAAAAAAAATATATATATAATTTTTGTTTACTCTGCTTTAAGATGTTGTGTGGCGGCACTAAGAGCCGTCACAGCCCTCTTTACTGTCACCAACATCTGTGTCAGGAACTGCATGGCTACTCATGCCCTGGTCCCTGCTCACTCATCTGTAGTACACAGCGGGAGTGACAGAAAACCTTCCCTGGTGTATTGTATATTCTAATGCATCTTAGCTGGGCAATAGAAAATGCCATATACTGTGGAAAGGCTCTCTGTCAATAGCGCTGAATACAGTGGTCCCTCAACATACGATGGTAATCCGTTCCAAACGGACCATTGTTTGTTGAAACCATCGTATGTTGAGGGATCCGTGCAATGTAAAGTATAGGACAGTGGTCTACAACCTGCGGACCTCCAGATGTTGCAAAACTACAACACCCAGCATGCCCGGACAGCCGTTGGCTGTCCGAGCATGCTGAGTGTTGTAGTTTTGCAACATCTGGAGGACCGCAGGTTGTAGACCACTGTTAGAGGAAGTTAGAGGAAGTCGCCGTGTCCCCGACGCTCCAGCAAGACCTCTGCTTCCCCGACATTCTCGCTCTCCGTCGCCGCCATCACATCGCTAGGCACGCCGCTCCTATTTGATGACGGGACGGCGTGCGCAGCCAGCGAAGTGATGACGTCGATGGAGAGCGCCGACGATGCAGAGGATCCCGAAGAGGACACGCCGGAGCCCCGAGGACAGGTAAGTGATCATCAGCGGATCACACGGGGCACCGTAAACGGTTACCTGGCGGTAGCTGAAGCAGTCAGCGCTGCCGGATAGCTGTTTATGCGATGGCCCCGACATACAGAAGCATCGTATGTTGATGCTGCCTTCAACATGCGATGGCCTCTGAGAGGCCATCGTATCTTGAAATGATCGTATGTCGGGGCCATCGTAGGTCGAGGGGTCACTGTACACTGCAGCCCCAACAGAGCGAGCAAGGATTGTTTTGGCATCTAGTATTTTCTGCTCGCTTTGCTAAAGGCTGCAGTGGTGTACACAGCGCTAGTGACAGAGTTTAATGTATCTTCTGCTGCCCAACTAAAATGCAGTAGAATAAACAACACACTAGAGGGAGTCTCTCTGTCACTAGCGCTGTGTGCGTTGTAGAGCCAGCAATGTGTGAGTGGGGACCAGGGAAATAGCAACCATGCCCTGTGTCAGCTAGTACTGCTGCCACACAATGTTTTTAAAGGGGTACTCCAGTGGAAAACATATTTTTTTATAAATCAACTGGTGCCAGAAAGTTGAACAGATTTGTAAATTACTTGTATTTAAAAATCTAAATCCTTCCAGTACTTATCAGCTGCTGTATAATACAGAGGAAGTTCTTTTCTTTTTGGTTTTCTTTTCTGTCTGACCACAGTGCTCTCTGCTGACACCTCTGTCCATGTCAGGAACTGTCCAGAGCAGGATAGGTTTGCTATGGGGATTTGCTCCTGCTCTGGACAGTTCCTGACACAGACAGAGGTGTCAGCAGAGAGCACTGTGGTCAGAAAGAAAAGAAATTCAAAAAGAAATGAACTTCCTTTGTAGTATACAGCAGCTGATAAGTACTGGGAGAATTAAGATTTTTAAATAGAAGTAATTTACAAATCTGTTTACATTTCTGGCACCAGTTAATATAAACTCCACCGGAGTACCCCTTTAAAAGCAGATTAAACTGAAATGTATTTTTTTTCTTTTAAATAAAGACATGTTGCAAAATTATTTAACTTCATATGATATAACTTTATTAAAAATAAAGTGAAAACAAATCTCCAAAATATTGTTTCTTATGTTTGTGTCCTCTGTGTCTTCCTCAGATCGCCGTCTGCCACGAGCTCTATAACACAGTCAGGGACTACAAAGATGAACAAGGTCGCATTCTCTGTGAGCTTTTTATTAGGGCGCCAAAACGCAGGTAAGGAACATTGCCAGATATAGACATGTTGTTATGCTCCCTGGGATTGTTAGGTACCTAGTGAGCTGGTATGTTTGCATATTAGGATTGCTATGGCAAATCCAATGTGTAATTCACTGGAGTACCTGCTGCTGACACTTATTTTTTTAATGCGTGTTCTGCAGCAATGGGACTAATCTGTAGCTCTTCTATGTGGCATCCATGAGAAGAAAGAAGATGCTGATTTATTTTTGGATGATTTTTTTTTCTCAGTGCAGATAAAACTCGACACATTAATCACTTTCTTTGGATACAGAATGTATCTGGATGTGATGACTATTTCTTTGTGCACCTAAGGTTGGGTTCACACTAGGGATCGACCGATTATCGGTTTGGCCGATATTATCGGCCGATAATCACGATTTTGGGCATTATCGGTATCGGCAATTACCTTGCTGATAATCCGATAATGCCCCGCCCCCCACACCGCGACCGCACCGCGTCGCACCCCCCACCGCACCGCCCCGGCCCCATTGCCTCCCCCATCCCCGGTTTTATAATTATCTGTTCCCGGGGTCCATGCTACTTCTTGCTCCTGCTGCGTCCTGCATTACGCTGTGCGCAATGACGAGCGACGCGACGTCACCGTCAGTGCGCACAGTGACAGCTCAGGAGGACTCCACCAGAGCCAGTTGTAGAGTGGTCCCCCAGGAACAGGTAACTATAAAACCGGGGATGGGGGAGGCAATTGGGCCGGGGCGGTGCCGTGGGGGGTGCAACGTGGGGCGGTAGGGGCCGCGGAGCGGTGGGGTGTCGGTGATAGGACTCAGGAGGACCCCCGGACAGGCACGGGGAGAGAAGCGGGTGGCGGCGACGGTCTATGGCACCGCAAAAGGTGCTGCAGTTCATTGATTTAAAGCGCCCCCTTTAAATCAATAATCTGCAGCAGTGTCGCAGGGGGATAAATAGCCAATAATTTATACCGGAATATCGGTATAAATTATCGGCCCTAACCTCCACAGATTATCGGTAGCGGCCCTAAAAAAACGATATCGGGAGATCCCTAGTTCACACCAAGTTTTTGCAATACAGTTCCCGTATAAGTTTTCAATTTGAAAACCGTATGCCAAAAGGTGCATCAGGTTGTGTCCGTTATGCATCCTTGTATGGGTTCTGTCTGTTTTTTTCCCGTACCCAAAACCATAGACTACCATGTTTTTTTTGGTCTGGGTGAAAACCCGTATTGAAATGTATATATATTTTTTTAACATGGGAGTCAATGGGAACCGTATGTACGTACGGTTCCATCCTGTTTTCACAATACAGTTTTTGACTTTGCACAATTTTTTTCTTGGAATTTCAATCAAACAAGTGAAACTTTATTCATAATGGAATGAAAAGTAAAAAAAAAAACTTACGTTTCTTAAAAAACAAATGCAACCGGACATCATTTTTCAAACCGTATAAGGATTAAAAATTGTACACACGTTTTGATAGTTTAGTCAGGTTTTGAGGAATCCGTTTTTTTAATCAAAAACCTGATACGGGAACTGTATCGCAAAAGCATGGTGTGAACCCAGCCTAAATCTTGAATGGTGGCTTGGGTTGCAGAGATTAGTTTTAACTTTGTTTTAACTATTAACATTTATCTGTTACATTCATTTTTATTATGTAGTGCAGTGTTTCCCAATTAGGGTGCCTCCAGCTGTTGCAAAACTACAACTTCCAGGATGCCCGGACAGCCGAAGGCTGTCCGGACATGCTGGGAGTTGTAGATTTGCAACAGCTGAAAGCACCCTGGTTGGGAAACACTGATGTAGTGTGTAAGTGGACAGAAGTTGGTTGTTTGTAACACATGTTCTAGTGCGGTTATCACTATGTAGATATGGTTTGTAGAGAGAACTGTGAATAAGAATATTTCTCTTTCAAACTATCTGTGTTCCGACTCTAGCTTCACCGCAATTCCTTTTCGGCACATTTAAAAATATTTGCCCTGATTTATCAATTTGTCAGAGACCAAAAGACAAAAACGGTCTGATTTGCCCATAGCAACTTGTCACGTATCGGCTTTCTTTTTTTTACCTGTGCAATTTCAGAAATGAAAGCTGAGCTGTGATTGGTTGTCATGGGGAATCAGACTGTTTTTGCCTCAAACCGGTTGATAAATCTGGGCCATAGTTTGTACTACTTATTACTTTATGATGAGTTTTGTTATTTAACCTTTTAAATGTGATCTTGCCAACAGGAACCAGCCGGATTATTATAATATTATTTCCCAGCCCATTGATCTAATGAAAATCCAGCAGAAGTTAAAGATGGATGAGTATGAAGATGTCACCGTTCTGACAGCAGATTTCCAGTTACTCTTCCAGAATGCAAAGACATATTATAAAGTAAGTTTTTATTTCTGATGCAACTACACACTTTTCAATGCCCAATTAGTATTGCGGGTCCTAATAATGAATGTGTCGTAAACTTTGAATGGCTTGGTATGGAACATGCTTCACCACCGCGCCATTCCCTCTCCTCCTAGCTGCGATCTTGTGTGTAGAATGGGGGACCCCTATCAGTAATGGGAATGGTGGTTTATTACCTATAAGTAGATAAATGCTTCTGGCCTAAATTCCATTTAGCACACCCACAACGGACGTCCCCATTAGAGCATGTCTTTGAAAAAGGTTTGTGTAGCAGTATTTCAATTTATGTGCACTTTTTACAGCAGATTGTATTCCTCAGAATAATATGGGTGTCAAATCTCAGAGCACTTTGCAACTGCTATTTAAAGATCCACTGCATGCCTTTCAATCCTTGTGAATTTTCTAATGCATTGTGTATTGTAGTGTGTTACTTGAAGCAGATTTTTTTTCATGAGAAATCTACATACAGATCTGTGCATGGGCCAAAAAATAAGAGAAATTTATAAGTCTTTCTACTCAACAGTCAATAATGACCAAGTGAAGGCAGAATTAGACATCTTTGCTTAAAAAAGGATAAACTCATATTTCTCAGTCGCTCTTCGTTGGGGGACACCTATACTGATGGGTATATGCTCTTGCCACTAGGAGGTGCTGACACTAGGAAAAAAGTTGTCTCCTCCCTAGCAGGATATACCCGCCCACTGGAAGTGAGGTAATCATTTTTAGCTAGTTTCAGTAGAGGGCAAGACACAGGTCTGGGAGCTCACCAGACCGGCTCTTTTTTAAAATTATTTTCTAGAAAGGGCTGTTTAGTTAGGTTCTTATCGCCCTTTTGTTTCCCTACCTGTTCCCCCATATGCGACAAAGGGGCAAGGAACATAAGAGTATGGGCTGTCAATCCTTTATCGCTAACGGCCAGCGCCTGGAGGTTGTACCCTGGGTCCGGGTCCCCTGCTTGCCTCGCTATCTTAGCCTGGTATGATGCAGCGTGGCCTAATGGTGGCTGAAGCCGTCAAGGAGTGAGTATGTGGCAACTTAGGTGAGTATGCCCCCCCCCCCCCTCACCCCTCGACGAACGAGCAGTAGTAGCCCTGTTTCTGGGGCTGCTTATGGTGACTAGGGTGGGGGTCTGGGCAGTGAGGGGTTAACACTGCTATTTTATTCATGCAGCTTCTGCTGCATCCCCAGCTCTCAGCAAGTTTCTATTTTCTCGCGGTCCCCTTTTTGCTGGGAGCCACGAGCATTTCTCTTGCTACAGCTTTGCGCTCTTAGCCAGCGCCGGAGCCACCTGCATGCCGGCTCTCCCCTAGCTCCTAGCATATGCCAGCATATATGCCACTCACCCGGGTCTGCGCTCCTGGGGTGTTCAGCTGGCGGGAGTCCTGGGGGCAATGACGGTATGTAGCTCCGCCCTTCTTCTCCCCCTGAGCCAGTGCGCGAACCGGGAGGTCAGGATGCGCCTCTTCTCCAGGTCCGCGCACTGCAAGGGTTTACCTTGGTGCTTCTCCCAGCACCGCTCCTCCCCCACTGCGGGGGGCTTGGTGGCACTCTGTTGACAGAGTGGCTTTGTTAGCTGCTCCCGTAGCAGCAGCCCGGCGGGAGCTCCTACAGCCGGCTCGCTCTTGTCCCCTGGCTCAGGGCCGTTTGACAGCTTAGCAGGCGTGGAAGTGTCATTGCGTGGGCAGGTACTGGACCTGATATCAATATGCCAGACAGTAGTCTCGCCTGTCATTCATCTCGCAATTGCCGCATCCCCGGCTGGATTCCGGTATTCCATTGCTAGTGCGAAGTATCCACAGGAGTGACCCGTTGTCTACTATGGACCCATACCAGTAAGCCAGACAGTGGTCTCCGTGACTTGTCTCTGCCGCCTGTCATTCATCACACAGCTTATGTATCTGCGGATGGAGTTCTGGTACCCCACTACTAGTGCGAGGTGTCCGATGGAGTGCCCTATTGTATACTATGGACCCATACCAGTAAGCCAGACAGTGGTCTGTGTGGTTTCCGCACAGTCACTCATCACATAGCTGATGTATCTGCAGCTGGAGTTCCGGTACCTCTTTGATGTCTGAGGTGTACAAAGGAGTGACCCAGCGTGTCCTATGAACCCTATACGGATTGAAGGGGATACTATTCACAGCTTCTCCGCCTCCCCCGTTCTCAGGGCAACGGGGATACTTTCCATGGCTCCTAGGCCTCCCATCACTCCCACATGCATCAGAGGGGCACAGTGATCTGGTTGTCGCACCCTTTTTGCCAGCACCTGGAAATGTTCTTCAGCCAGACTGTTGTCTGCACGGTTTCCGCCGCCATCGTTCTCCCATCTCAGGGCTGCCGCGGGCATGGCCAGGTTTCCGTACCTCACTGCTGGTGTGAGGAATCTGGATGTGGGTCCCTGCAGTTACACGGGACTGATGCCAGTCAGCCAGACTTCGTCTGCTGGGTCTCCAGCACCGCCAGATGGCCGTTAGCTCAGCCGCACTCCAGTACCCTACTTTCTGTGGAAGGGTTCGAAGGAGTGATCCTGTGCGTTCAAGAATCCTATACCAGTCAGCCAGACGGTTGTCTGCATGATTTGCTGCTACGTCAGGTCAACTACCATACATTTTCCACTCTGAAACCCACTGCCGAGGTGTAGCTCAGAGTGAGTCAACCCATGTTGCTGCATGGGTGTTATACAATGCACCACATACTGGTCCGCAGGGTTCCCTGCTTTATCAGGTCCCTCTCTACATACCTGCCACTCTCACAGCTGAGGGCTGGTTGCTTCTTTCAATGTGTGGCTCTGAATACGGGACCCTGTGTGGCCATGGTCCCTATGCCATATAGCCAGACTGTGTCTCCATGGTTTCTAATCCACCAGATCACCTCCCCCTTTCCTGACGCTCCCGCAGCCCGGTGACTTTCTTTCCATGTGAAGTTCCACACAGTGTGTCCCTGTGGGTTCATTGCTCCTGTTATACTAATCAGACTGTGTCTGCTTGTTTCCTGTCCCATATACCTCCTTCATCTCTTGCATCTGCGGCAGCAGTTCTTGTGTGTGGCACCATTAGGAGATGGCATGTAGATGTTTTTGTACAGGTTCCATGGCCTTTCACAGCAACAGCAGCACTCTCTGTTCCACGTTGGCTGCTAGGGGCATGGTTGTGACACACTGTTGGGTGCTGAGCCTGTCTTCCTTGCTGATTGACGTTTGGATGTCTGCGGTTTCTTTCGTGTTTGCAGTCATGGTGCCATACTACTGTCATGAAGTCTCCATGTCCGTGTCCCTCTGCATGTGTAGTGCCTACCTTCCTTCTGTCGGTGGGGTGTGCCTTGGGCCTTCCTGTAGTTTGGTGTCCACGGGTCTGCGACGGTAGAACACATCTGTTCTGGCATTGGGCCTGGTGGGGCGTCATCAGTTCAGCGCTCCCCCTAGGCCTCCAGGTATCTTCCTGGATTCCTGTGTAGGGTGGCTCAGGCGCTTGCTCTATTGCCTTACACATGACCAGACTGGCTCCGTTGGCGCCCATTGAGCCCAAGGTTTTCACCCTGTTGGGGTATTCCTCTCAACGCTGTTGGTTGCTGTGTGTGTGTGCTTCTTCCTTCCATTTATAGTCACGTCTTTGCATCTTGCCCAGCCAGTGTCCAGGATTCCGATTCCTCTGGGGACACAACTTGGCTCTTCGATATGTTCTCTGAGTTCCTGGGGGCTACGTCCGCCCAGTACTTTGTCCCGTTGCTGTAGGGTGGCATTCCCCTGCTCCTACAGTGCCTGGCACACGTGACAATGTCCCTTCCATAGAGGTATGGGAATCGGGGTTTGGCATGGTCAGTGCCCGATTTTCATCCCGACTGCCCCTGTTTTCCCCTCCACTAGGGGGATTATTTTGCTGGGCACTTTCTACTGCCGATATGGAGCCATCTCTCTCTTCCCACTATATAGGTGGGGTGTCTGGCTGGGCCCTTGTTTTTCGCTGAAAGCATTCGGAAGAGCTTTGCACTGTCGGCCTGTATGCGTACTGCCCACTATTGCAGCCTGGCTCTCTTCCTGTTTCTTGGTTATCTACTGCTGTTCATGCAGCCATGGCACTCTCCTCTGTAGGGGGGTTTAGTCAATCATGTATGGCTCGATGACAGCCGGTCTAGCCACCATCTGTCGTTTTGGTCCTGCCATTGCTCTCCTTCCCCCTCGGCGCACACTCCCTCGTAGTGTGTGTTTCTCCTTCCCTGCACTACACTGATGCCACGGTCTTCTGGAGTAACCTTTCTGTGTTCAGAGCCTGCATGTCCCAGCTGGGTTCCCTTTTGTTTCCACCTCCGTTCCAGTCCTGACGGGTTGTTGCTTCAGTTTGCTTTGGTCCGCTTGGACCGCTGGGGCCCAGGAGCAGTTGGTCTCCTTGTCTTGAACACTATCCTGGGACGCAGGTGGCGTGCCGCACTAATTCTTGTCTTGACACGGAAATTTGTCACCCGGAGTGTATCGCATATTTTTGGTTTCCTTACCCTTCAGGTGTAAGTCTTCCAGCAGACTCGGGAACCTCCTTTTTCCCATGTCAGCTGCTCCGGTGTTCCGGGATGCTCCATTTCAGGGTCTTCTGCACCTTTTTTGGCAGTTTATTCTTCCGTGTCTATCTTCAAGGTGACCCAGGAACCTCCAGTTTCCGGGCCTATCGTTCCGGTGTCCCGGGATGCCCCTTTTCTGGATGTTCCGCTCCTTTTTTGGCCGTTATTACCTTCAGAGGCGGAGAATTCCACCATCTCACTGCTCTTACAGTAAAGAACCCCTGTCTGTGCTGGTTTAGAAACCTTCTTTCCTCTAGACGTAGAGGATGCCCCTTGTTATAGATACAGTCCTGAGTATAAATAGATCATGGGAGAGATCTCTGTACGGGCCCCTGATATATTTATACATAGTTATTAGGTCGCCCCTAATCCTTCTTTTTTCTAAACAATTTGCATTCAATGGAGGTTAAATGGACAGGTCTATAATTCCCGGGGTCACCTTTTGACCCCTTTAAATATTGGCACCACATTTGCCATGCGCCAGTCCTGGGGAACAGTCCCTGAATATTAAAAATAGGGGTCTTGTCTATTACATTATCTATTTTTACATTGTCTATTTAGATTTTTTTTTAGGTGGCACTGTACTTCTTCCTGGGTTAGACAGGTGATCTGTACAGGGGAGTTTACCTTATCTTGCTGTATTTCACCTGGCATTTCATTTTCCTCGGTGAATACAGTGGAGAAGAATTTGTTTAATATATTTGCTTTTTCCTGATCCACGTTTATAATTTCTTCCTCATCATTTTTTAAAGGGCCAACACTTTCATTTTTGACCTTTTTGCTATTTATATAGTTAAAGAACATTTTGGGGTTAGTTTTACTCTTTGGCAATGAGTCTTTTTGTCTCTATTTTTGTGGCTTTTATGTTTTGTTTTGTTTTTGTTTGTTTTTTTAAATTTTATACTGTTCTCTATAGGTTTTTGATGCTTCTTCACTGCCATCCTGTTTTAGTAGTTTAAATGCTTTATTTCTGTCATTTATTTCCCCCTTAACGTTTTTATCCATCCATATTGGTTTTCTTTTATTTCGGACCCTTTTATTCCCATAAGGTATATACATCTTATAGTGAGAATTTAAGATATTTTTGAAAGTCTCCCATTTAGTGTCAGTATTCCTGTTTTTGAGGACATTATCCCAATTTATATTGTTAAGGGCTTCTCTGAGTTGATCAAACTTTGCCTTCCTAAAGTTGATTGTTTTTGTGGCCCCCCGAGAGATTCCCTTATTGAAGAACAAGTTATCATGTATTATATTATGATCACTATTTCCCAGGTGTCCTTTTACCTGCACATTAGTTACTCTGTCAGGTCTGTTGGTTAATATTAAGTCTAGCAGAGCGCCCCCTCTGGTTGGGCCCTGCACCATTTGGGACAGATAATTGTCTTTAGGTATAGTCAGAAACCTGTTTCCTTTATGAGATTCACAGGTCTCAGTCTCCCAGTTTATATCAGGATAGTTAAAGTCCCAAATTATTATCACCTCATTCTGATTTGCTGCCTTGTTTATTTGCCTCATTAATTGATCTACTGCCTCTTCCATTATGTTTGGTGGTTATAGCAAACCCCTATCAGAATTTTGTTATTTTTATCTCCATATATTTCTACCCATAATGACTCCACATTATCATTTCCCTCCCGTATATAACTCCTCCCCCTTTCAGTTTTGTCCGATCCTTCCTGAATAGACTATAGGGGAGATTTATTAAAACCTGTCCAGAGGAAACTTTGCCCAGTTGCCCATAGCAACCAATCAGCTCCCGTTTTTCATTTTTAACAAGGCCTCTGCAAAATGAAAGAAGCAATCTGATTGGTTGCTATGGGCAACTGGGTAAATTTTCCTTTGCACAGGTTTTGATTAATCTCCCCCTATAACCCTGTATGTTGACCGCCCAGTCACAGGTATCATCCAACCAATTCTCTGTTATACCCGCTATGTCATAATTCTCCTCAGACATCAACCACTCCAGTTCCTCTGTTTTATTGGACAGACTTCTGGCATTAGTTATCATGCAATTCAATGGTGTGTGTTTTTTTTTTCGTGTGACGCCTATCCCTATTAACCATTCTAACCCCTCCCTCCGCTCCACCCCCAGGTACAAGACTCCCCTCTCTATCTACACTATCTTCCCCCTCTATGTTGTAGGTTCCCTCGCCCCCCAGTCCCTAGTTTAAACACTCCTCCACCCTTCTAGCCATCTTCTCCCCAAGCACAGCTGCACCCTCCACATTGAGGTGAAGCCCGTCCCTACGGTAGAGCTGGTATCAGACAGCGAAGTCGGCCCATTTCTCCATGAACCCAAACCCCTCCTTCCTACACCAGCTTCTGAGCCACTTGTTTACCTCCCTGATCTCCCGCTGCCTCTCTGGTGTGGCTCGTGGTACAGGTAATTTTTCAGAAAATATTACCTTGGAGGTCCTTGCCTTAGGCTTGTGGCCTAAGTCCCTGAAATCATTTTTAAGGACACTCAACCTACCTCTTACTTTGTCATTGGTGCCAATATGTACCATGACCGCTTTGTCCTCTCCAGCCCCACCCAGAAACCTGTCAACCCGATCCGTGATGTGCCGAACTCGAGCGCCAGGAAGACAACACACTGTTCTGCGATCCCGGTCTTTGTGACAGATCGCCCTGTCTGTCCCCCTAATAATTGAGTCCCTTCACTAGCAGTACCTGTCTGGCCTGCCCTGCACTCCTCCCTCCTTACTGGACCAGACACCCCCCTGGTGGTCAGAGGCAGTATCTTGCTGCAGTACTGCTAGCTCTGAAATGCCATCCCCCTCATCTGGGCAAACTTGTTGGGGTGTGCCAGATCAGGACTAGCCTCCCTTACACTTTTCCCTCTTTCCCGTTTTCTAACTGTAACCCAGCTAGCTGCCTGACTGTCCTGCAACTCCGTCCCACTATCCTCCCCCACCTCTACCCCAGAGAGTACCTGCTCAGTGAGCAGGAGACTCCTCTCCAAGTTGTCAATGCGTCTGTGTTGCCAGTTGCTCCTCTAGATCCAGGATCTTGGCTTCCAAATGAACAACTCGCAGACATCTCGCACAACAATATGCACTCTCAAACTGCTGTTCAAGGATTGCACACATTGTGCAAGATGTACACTGGACTGCATTTTCCAACATGGAGGCCATACTAGATTTGGGGATTGCAAAAATGAACAGTAAAAAAAAAAAAATCAAATATTTCAATTAAACTCCCTTAATTTTAAGTCCCTCTCACTTTTATACTTACACTCACTTGTATACTTCACACTCTTGTATTCAGACACACAATCACTAGCTCAGACAATCGCTTTGTATATGGTGATGAGTAGTGATGCTTAGAAATTAGGCCAAAAAGTTTAATCTTTGTTTTATGAGACCAGAGAATCTTATTTTTCTTGGGGTGCTTTTTTGCAATTTCCAGGCATTCGTGTGTTTTTTTTCTTTTTTTTTTAAATATAATTACTAAGAGGTTTCAGTAGAACAAAACGTGGGACAAAAAAGTTAAGAACAAAAAAAAAATTTAAATAAAAAAGTCTAAAGGCTTTTCAAGTATATTATAATTTTTTTTTTTGTCTTTCTAGTCTGACACTCCTGAATACAAAGCAGCATGTAAGCTGTGGGACCTTTACGTGCGCACAAGAAATGAGTTTATCCAGAAGGGTGACTGTGAGGAGGAGGAGGAGGATGATGATGAAGACGATATGCAGGACACTTCAAATCCAGAAGCAGAGGTCAGTTGTCATTGTGTACAAAAAAAAGCTTTTGACATGTTAGAAGTCTTAATCGGTCGGTGCTGAGCCCCACCGAATACAAGAATGAATGGGAAAAGCACTCAGCTAAGCGCTTCTTCCTGTTTCTTCTAGTGACTGATTGAGACATATTAAAGTTTTATATTAATTGACTGTAACACTGTAAATCAATGGAGCTCGGCTGTATTACACAGCCCATGGGCAAGAGCAACACCCTTTAATGCTATGTTGTAGTTAGATACAACATTTAACTGTTTAGAATAATAATATTCCAGTTAAAAAAATGTAAAGCCCAGAAACAGAATAAGGTGGACATTTTGCTTTGTTCTATTTTTACTTTGTTTTATTTAAAGTATACACATATTTTTAATGTCTGAATAGTAAAAGATTTTTTTTTTCATAGACTTCGCAGAATTATTTAAGGCCAATCCTGGAACAACTGCTGGAATCTATAACCGTTGCTGCAGATCCTAATGGCAGACTGATCAGCGAACTCTTTCAGAAAGTTCCTTCGAAAGTAGTGAGTGATAAAATATGAAGGGAGTACCCTCCCAGTGGTGTCCAGCAAGATTATACTTAGATATATTGGTCATTTTTATTGTAGTGCCCTGTCACTGGTTTCTCATGCAAAAAGATGAATACAAGTGGTTTATAATATTAAAGGGGTTTTCCAGTGAAAGACCAGCTATCCACAGGATACTGTTATTGGGCATCTCCATCGCTCCTATTGAAATGAATGGAGCACGTGCCGTCTGCAGCATGCGTTCCTCTCAGATAGCCGCTGTCTGTTAGGATATTGCGGAGGTTGGACCCACCGTGATCAGACTTAAAAGCTGTCTTTCACTGGAAAACTCCTTTATTATGTCTTCTATTAGATATATACTTATTTTAACTTTAGAAAGCTTAGACTAGCTGTATAATCTAGTCAGTACATGCTACTTATGACCATTTGTTTATCACTGACATGATATATATGTACACACTCAGATTTAGTCTATTTGTAATTCTTTGCCATTTTATTGTGGTCAAAACACAGCAAACCACTCACTATATCTGTGTACATTTTTAGTAACCATTAAAGGGTCACATGGCCCCGTTTGTAAAAAGCAGCTCTCCCATTGAAGTTAACATCACGGGTCTTGCAGCGTGGGCAGAATGTCAGCAGTCAGACATTTCCCGCATGACCATGTAGATTCTTTTTGGCTAAAAAGGAATACTCTGTAAGACGCACATGCTGTAATGGGTGATATAGGCTAGGGCTGTCCAGTATAGATAACTTCTATCAATTGAACACGTTTTTTGGTTATCAATCAGTACGATTATCAAACGTGCTTAATGCATGTTTTTTAAGGGGTTATCTTGGAGCTGTAAAACTGATAGCCTATGATAAGCCATCAGATTGTTGGGCTTGGGGATCCGACTCCCAATGCACTCCCATGATCATGTGATTAAAAGGACCACAGTGATCAAGCGAGTGCCATGTTCCCTTGAACTGTATGTTTTGTAGTGGTTGTGCCTGGTAAATCATGAAATGTACAGAGCTGTGCCTGGTAAATCATGAAGACAATGGCGCTGATCTACTAAGAATGGAGTGTAGGTTTCTTTGTGGGTTTTAATTAGGGATCGACTGATATCGGGTTTTTAGGGCCGATACCGATAATCGGTGGAGGTTAGGGCCGATAGCCGATAACTTATACCGATATTCCGGTATAAGTTATCGACTATTTATCCCACCGCAACACCGCTGCAGATCATTGATTTAAAGCGGGCGCTTTAAATCAATGCACTGCAGTGGCTTTTGCGGTGCCATAGGCCGCCGCCCGCTTCTCTCCCCCTGCCTGTCCGGGGGTCCTGAGTCCTATCGCCGCCACCGCTCCCCCCACCGCCGCGACCGACCCACCGCACCGCGTCGGCCGCGTCGCACCCCCCATTCTACATCTGGCTCCGGCGGCATCCTCCTGAGCTGTCACTGTGCGCACTGACGGTGACGTCACATCGCGCACGTCACTCATCATTGCGCACAGCGTAACGCAGGACGCAGCAGGAGCCAGATGTAGAGTGGACCCCGGGAACAGGTAATTATAAAACCGGGGATGGGGGAGGCAATTGGGCCGGGGGGGGGGGGCGGGGCGGAGGCATTATCGGCTTATCGCCAAGGTAATTGCTGATACTGATAATGCCCAAAATCGTGATTATCGGCCGATAATATCGGCCAAACCTATAATCGGTCGATCCCTAGTTTTAATTCCCTACAATTTCCACTTTCCCTACATTTTGCTTTTTTTACACCTGCTCTGATATGTTGCGTTTTCCTCAGCTGAAATCCACCACATTTTCTGTGGAAACCTTAGTAAATATGTTAAGTTTTTGTGAAAATGTCCGGAACACGCCCCATTCCCTGATGGCCATGCCCCTTTTTTCGGGTTTTCTTAGTAAAATGAAGAGTTAGTCGGGTTTTTTCAATTCCGGCACAAATTCTAGGCCATTACGCCAGAATCTGGCGCACAACCCGTCAATGTTTGTTGAGTTTGCAATAGTAAATGAGGGCCAATGTGGTGCTTGAAGGAATTCTGTGACTCCTTCACTTACTTGATTGGTGGGGGTACCGGGAGCTGGACCTCCACTAATCTAATATTGATGGCCTATCATTTGCTTTCAATATTATAGCCCTAGAAAACAACTTTAAGATAAAGATTCAGCTCATGGTTAGTACTCTGCATCATTTATGACATTTCAGTGTTCCATGTTGATTTTTGTTAACGATTCTGGTGGTTCATAATCTTACATTTGTTTTCTGCTTTTCAGCATTATCCAGACTACTACGCAATAATAAAAGATCCAATTGATCTGAAAACCATTTCCCAAAGGATTCAGGTATGTAAACTGAGTATATTGCAGACTAAGTATATTGTAGACTGTTTTTTCATTATGAAGAAAAATTACATTTACATTTTGTTTACAGTCCGGTTATTATAACAACTTAAATTCAATGGCCAAGGATATCGACCTACTAGCAAAGAATGCCAAGACTTACAATGAACCGGGCTCCCAGGTGTTCAAGGTGAGTTGAGGAGATGAGAATTCAGGCAGTGAATCTGCATATGAAACCTATGTTGCTTTGTGACAGATTCAGCAATGCTTGAAGTCTTAAAGGGGTTTTCCAGGCCAAAACTTTTTTTTATATATATCAACTGGCTCCGGAAAGTTAATTCAAACAAAGAAAAAAGTATATAGCCAGCTCACCGTTTGTAGTAATTTGGTCCTGACACTCATAGGAATTAGTTTGGAAGCCCGGAGAAGGAGCCAAGCCGTTGTCCTGGGGTGTATATATATATATATATGTATGTATGTGTATATATATATATATGTGTATATATATATATATATATATATATATATATGTATATATATATATATATATATATATGTATATGTATATATATATATATATATATATATATATATATATATAT
Organism: Hyla sarda; assembly: GCF_029499605.1. Lineage (NCBI taxonomy): Eukaryota > Metazoa > Chordata > Amphibia > Anura > Hylidae > Hyla > Hyla sarda. Next base: position 74,249,424 of record NC_079194.1, on the reverse strand, counting down.
ACACCATAGAAGAGAAAGTTCCAGCTCCCAAAAAAAATATAATTGTAAATTTTAAAAGTCCAAAATTTATTCAGTCCATATTAAAATCAAAAAACAAAACACCCTGTGTGGTTAAAAAAAAACACGCCGACGCGTTTCGGACTGTCTAGTCCTTAGTCATGGCACAGAAAAGGAATAATAACTGACCTTATGTATCCTTTGTAAATAACTGATACATTCTGTAACCACCTGGTTCACTCCCTGGATCTGGCGTCTGCCATCACTTCCTGGGAGGAACCTTGGATCTCTCCCAACGAATTAACCCCTTAGTATACAAACGACAATTCAATCAAAAACCATATTTATTTTAGACTGCAATTCAGACCACAAGGAAAGAAAAGAAGAAAAAAAAAATTGAACGCTATTTTTCTTTCCTTGTGGTCTGAATTGCAGTCTAAAATGAATATGGTTTTTGATTGAATTGTCGTTTGTATACTAAGGGGTTAATTCGTTGGGAGAGATCCAAGGTTCCTCCCAGGAAGTGATGGCAGACGCCAGATCCAGGGAGTGAACCAGGTGGTTACAGAATGTATCAGTTATTTACAAAGGATACATAAGGTCAGTTATTATTCCTTTTCTGTGCCATGACTAAGGACTAGACAGTCCGAAACGCGTCGGCGTGGTTTTTTTTAACCACACAGGGTGTTTTGTTTTTTTATTTTAATATGGACTGAATACATTTTGGACTTTTAAAATCCGGAAAGTTAAACAGATTTGTAAATTACTTCTATTAAAAAAATCTCAATCCTTCCAATAGTTATTAGCTTCTGAAGTTGAGTTGTTGTTTTTTGTCTAACTGCTCTCTGATGACTGACGTCCCGGGAGCTGTGCAGTTCCTATGGGGATATTCTCCCATCATGCACAGCTCCCGGGACGTGACATCATCATTGAGCAGTTAGACAGAAAACTTCAGAAGCTAATAACTATTGGAAGGATTAAGATTGTTTAATAGAAGTAATTTACAAATCTGTTTAACTTTCCGGAGCCAGTTGATAGATATAAAAAAAGATTTTGCCTGGAATACCCCTTTAACACTGATGTGGACTTGGCTGTACTATGTTTTAACACGTATCACACTATTATTTGTGTTTTCTTTAGGATGCCAACACAATAAAGAAACTTTTTGCACTTAAGAAGTCTGAACTTGACTACACAGAGTATTCCAAATCCAGTCTCCGCAGCAGCAGGTGAGAGCCCAAAAATTATTATATTGTATGTGTATAGTAATAAACAATATATATTTATTTAGTATGGTTGAGAAAAATAAAGAGAACATGGAAGAAAGGCGGGATGGCAACATTTTAGGTTCCTTTTTATAGCTCCCAATCTTGCACATGAAATATTAAGGAACTACAGCATTTTTCAGTAAACTGTTCATATATTGTTTATGCAATTAACCCCTTTAGGTCTTGGAGCAGCTGCTCACTGACTATTGATACTACAGTGGTCCCTCAAGTTACAATATTAATTGGTTCCAGGACGACAATTGTATGTTGAAACCATCGTATGTTGAGACTAGAGATGAGCGAACTTACAGTAAATTCGATTCGGCATGAACTTCTCGGCTCGGCAGTTGATGTTTTTACCTGCATAAATTAGTTCAGCTTTCCGGTGCTCCGGTGGGCTGGAAAAGGTGGATACATTCCTAGGAGACTCTTTCCTAGGACTGTATCCACCTTTTCCAGCCCACCGGAGCACCTGAAGGCTGAACTAATTTACGTAGGAAAAGTCATCAACTGCCGAGCCGAGAAGTTCGTGACGAATCGAATTTACTGTAAGTTCGCTCATTTCTAGTTGAGACCATAACTCTATGGAAACCTGGTAATTGGTTCTGAAGCCACCAAAATGTCATCCGTAAATAGGAAAAAGCGAGTCTTAAAGATAAATAAGTAGATAACTTATACAGATAAAGCAAATCCTTACTCATAAAAGTAAGAAAGATCTGCTGGGGGCTGTAAATCACTTTCTATTTCAGTGTTTCCCAACCAGGGGGCCTTCAGCTGTTGCAAAGCTACAACTCCCAGCATGCCCGGACAGCCGAAGGCTGTCCGGACATGCTGGGAATTGTAGTTTTGAAACATCTGGAGGCACCATCTTTGGGAAACACTGGTCTATGTAGAGGACAGGGGCTACTTCAGGGTCCTGTACAGAACATGCAATGTCCTAAAAAAAAAAAAGTAACATGGAGCCGCCCTCACCTGATGTCCAAAGGAGCAGCTAACCCTGCACAGGTAAAGAGTACAGAACATGTAATACCTCCCTGTACTGTAGGGGGTGCTATCACACCAGTCAGTGCCTGCACTTTAGGAATACAGGGGTTTTACCAGTGAAATATCCATTCTGATTGGTCGGTTCTTCCAGCCAATGACACGTTTTGCAGATGTTGAGTCTGGTTTCAAGTTACAATGGTCCAAAAAAGACCGTTGTATGTTGAAACTATTGTATGTTGAGGCCATTGTAAGTTGAGGGATCACTGTACTAAGAAACAGCCTAAGGCATGCTGACACGTATACCTCCCCGTGTGAAATGTTCTGACTGACAGAAAAGCGTATTCTACATATCAGTGATGCATTATTACACTTGTCCAATTGTTTAGGAACAAGCGGCCAGCACAAGGAGATCGATTGTCTGCTATCACAATGGCACTCCAGTACGGCTCCGAGAGCGAGGAGGATGCTTCTCTGAATGGTAAAACTTAATGTACAATGCACTGTGTATTCTTACAGCCTTATATGTAATTGAACAACCTCATAAAGATTTACTGAGAAGGTTATTTGACAGCCTTGTAAAATTCATGGTCTATGCTCAGGATAGTCCCTCAATATTAGATTGACAGGAATACAATTCCCAGCACCCCCACTGATCAGCTGTTTGAACTTGCCATGGTGCTTGTGCAGGCACCGCAGTCTTGTCGGTGTTTACCAGAGCCTCTACCTTCATGACTGTACTATTTGTAGTGGGGCAAGGTACTGCAGCGTTGCACAGTTTACTTGAATGAGATATAGTTTGTAGTAGGGCTAGGCGGTATACCGGTTCATACCGAAATTTTTGTGCTGCACGATATAAATTTTAACCCATACTACAATACCGGTTTGGCCCCTCCCCCTCGGGAATGAATGAATCAGCCCATCGCTGCGCTGTCCCCACATCGGGGAACTAATCATATGTGACCCACGAGCGCTGTTCTAAAACAACCCCCCCCCAAAAAAAAAAAAAAATTATCAGCACAGCGCTGCGCTGTCCCCATCGGGGTAAATACTCACAACCGCAAGCGCTGCCCTCCTCTTCCTCCTGTTTGTTGTGCCCGCCAGTGCTGACACTCTATACCAGTGGTCTTCAACCTGCGGACCTCCAGATGTTGCAAAACTATAACTCTCAGCATGCCCGGACAGCCGTTGGCTTTCCGGTCATGCTGGGAGTTGTAGTTTTGCAACATCTGGAGGTCCGCAGGTTGAAGACCACTGCTCTATATTGTGCGGTATCCCTATGCCCGGCTGCAAAAAAATAAAAAAAATAAACTTTAACTCACCTCCCGTTGGTCTGGTACCGGCCTCATCTGCTTCCTGGGGACGGGAACGTCGGACAGCCGTCAGCCTATCACCGGCCGCAGCGATGTTCCGCCTCAGCTGGTGATAGGTTGAGCCCACTGTCATGTAAGAAGCCGTCCAGAGCTCCTTACATGACAGTGGGCTCAGCCTATCACCGGCCGAGGCGGAACATCGCTGCGGCCGGTGATAGGCTGACGGCTGTCCGACGTTCCCGTCCCCAGCATAAGGCCGACATCGGAACATGTTAGTTTACCTTGTGCAGCCCGGGCATAGGGAATACTGCACAGTATGGGGTGTCAGTGTTGGCGGCCACAACAAACAGGATGAGGAGGGCAGCGCTTGTGCGGGTGACATGTGAGTATTTACCCTGATGGGGGCAGCGCTGGGGGCTGATAATTAATTTGGGGGGGGGGGGAAATACCGTTATATACCTTGGAAATGGCAAAATGTGATACACACATTTGGTCACACCGCCCAGCCCTAGTTTGTAGCACTGCTACGAATAGAACAGTGGTGCTGGTACAAGCGCCTCTAAACTTTTGAAGAGGCTGTGGCGCCCGCACAAGCATCATGGCCTGTTCAAAAAGCTTATCAGTGCTTGTTCTGGGAGTTAGATCCCAGACGATCTAATATTGATGGCCATAGTTTTGTGTAATGTACCCTAGTCATTGAAAACATATTTTTTGCGTGACCCCACTAAAATCTTGTATCACTATATTTAGGATCCCAGATATAGTCACCTTAATGAATACAAGTAATAGACAAACAAGGGTTGTGGCATTACATTTCAAGCGTCTCATGTTCACCTTCCCTTGAGTCATTTGTCTTCAGGCCGATATACATTTTACAGGCTTATAGAATGAGGTCAGTGAATTGATATCCAGATTAAGACCTGTCTTTGTGTCCATTTGAGCTATTGAAGTGCAAAACATAATTCTGTGTTAGGACTGAGCTTTGTTTGCCTGAGGGTAAAGTCACATGCAGCAGATTTGTTGCAGAAATTTCCTGCAACTGAAATGTTTTTCAGTAGGAAGCCTGTTTGTTTATTTTTAATCAAATGTTTATTAATTAAAATAATAAATGTAGAGTACAGGTGTATTTCATTGGAGCCAAAAGAATAAAATATAACACAAACCGTATTTTTAGCCCTATAAGACGCACCCAATTTTAAAGGTGCAGAATCTAGAAAAAAAAGATTCTGAACCTAACAGTGATCTTCAACCTGCGGACCTCCAGATGTTGCAAAACTACAACTGCCAGCATGTTGGCTGTCCGGGCATGCTGGGAGTTGTAGTTTTGCAACATCTGGAGGTCCGCAGGTTGAAGACCACTGGTATAGGAGGTAATACTCACGTGTCCCCGCCGCTCCGGACCCGTCACCGCTGCCCTAGTTGTCGCTCCATTGCTGTCGCCGCGTCCCCGTGGTGTCCCAGACGCTCCGGACGTCTTCTTCCCCGGGATCCTCGCTCTCCGTCATCACGTCGCTACGCACGCCGCTCCTATTGGATGATGGGACGGCGTGCGCGACGACGTGATGACGTCGAAGGAGAGCGCCGGCCATGAAGGGGATCCCGGCACGGAGCAGTAGGTCTCAATAAAGCTGCTGTATTTTCTAGATAGTTGTATTGTACACTGAGTGTACATAACATTGAGCCACCCTCATCCTAGTGTCCAAAGAAGTAGCTCATCCCGATACAGGTAAACATGTAGCACTGTACTTTTATGTAAATAGACATTAGATCAGAACAGATCTTCACTGTTTATACATACCACAGATCAGAAGTGTCTCTTGCATTGTATGTCAAATCTTGTTTCACATTACAGCGAGCTCTAGACCACTGTATGTTGAAGAGAATGTACCTGGAGGTATTTGTTTGTTAAAGGAAAACGGTCACATATTTTATCCCGCACTATCCACCAGTATAGGTGGATAGTGCGGGAGACGCTGATTAAAACGAGCCCTACCTTGGTCTGATCCGTGCCGCCGTTCGCCCGCAATTGTAGTTTTAATCTCTGTGTATAGCCTGCTGTAACTGGCAAAGGCGGGGCTTCTGCGGGCTAACGGACACTGACGTCAGCGCCGCTCATGAATATTCATCCCTCCTGTTCTCCCTCTCTTCGCCGCTCCTGACCAGAGGGAGGGATGAATATTCATGAGCGGCGCTGACGTCAGTGTCAGTTAGCCCGCAGAAGCCCCGCCTGTGCCTGTTACAGCCGGATATACACAAAGATTAAAACTACAATTGTGGGTGAACGGCGGCACGGATCAGACCAAGGTAGGGCTCGTTTTAATCATTGTCTCCCGCACTATTCACCAGTACCTGTGGATAGTGCGGGAGAAAATATGAGACAGTTTTCCTTTAAATGTTTGTCGTTTCTTTCCTCTGCATTTAATAAGATGAATAACTTGGAATCCTTGTTTATACAGCAGCATCATCCATCCGCTATGAGGAAGGAGAGTCTGAAGGAGAAAGCATAACCTCGTTCATGGATATCTCTAGTCCATTGTATCAGCTTTATGAGACAGTCAGATCCTGTCGGAATAACCAGGGTCAACTGATAGCCGAACCTTTCTTCCACCTCCCATCAAAGAAGAAATATCCAGATTATTACCAGCAAATCAAGAACCCTGTATCTCTACAACAGATAAGGTAAACACTATGATCCCATTCTCATCAGTATGAAAATCCATATGACAATAATTGTAAATTCTATAGTACAAGCCTTAAAGGGGTTATCTTGTGTTGAAAGGCCCCAAATGCATTAAAATAACAAACTTCAGGGTCCATTCACACCACTAAGTTGGTTGAGGCGTATTAAAACTGTTTGAAAACCTTATGAAAGGGTATACACATACAGTATTCATTGACTGTCATGTTATTAAAAGCCATATACAGGGAATGTACAGTTTTAGTACAGTACTTGGTAGGATTTGTCAGAACATGTATAAAAAAATCAGACTGAACTGCAACCGTGCCAAACTGTACAAAACCAAATTCACCTTTTTTAGCACTGTTTTCCAGTGCCAGTCTATGAAAATACGGTTCTATGCGGTTTTATAATATAAAACTGTATATGGTTGCTGGATGTATAAACCAGGATGTGAATGCTCCCTTTTACACTCCCCCTCCGTTTCCACGCTGATTCCCCATTCACTCCTGTCTTACTTTAGGAGAAAGAGTCACGTGACCGCCACTGCCAAATCGCCAGGTGTACTCTGCACTCGTGGCATCACCGCTCAATGTCAGCCGTGATGCCAGCAGAATGTCGTGTGATCACTAAGGCTACTGATTGGCTGCAGTGGTCACATGACCTCCACTCCTAAAGTAAGACCTGGGGGGGATTAGTGCAGGGTTTCAGAGATAATTAACAGTTGTTATTTTAATGCATTTGGGGCCTTTACAAAAATGACTGTCTGTCACCTGCTCTAATTGATGAGATCCCCCCCCCCCCCAAACTTTGTAACTGTAAAGAAACATATGGCATATATTGTTGTGCATTCTCATACATCTGTAAATCTGTCAAGTAATGTTCTTTGAATAGGTAGATGATAGCCTTCAAAGGTAAGACCAGTGTTTCCCAACAAGGGTGCCTCCAGCTGTTGCAAAACTACATCTTCTAGCATGCTTGGACAGCCAAAGGCTATAGTTTTGCAACAGCTGCAGTCACCCTGGCTGAGAAACAGTGGGTTAAACTGTTGGGAAGCAGACACTAGGAATGGGGAGGGGGGGCATCTGACTAGTTCACAAATACTCAACGAATTTGCTGGTTAGACAGGGCAATACATGGTTAACCCTGATTGTAGTTGCTCCTCGAACCAGATTCTAAAAGATCTGACATTGATGCTGAACGTGCAGACACATATTTAGGTGATCGCAGTCATGTCCAGGGATAACCTTGTAAACCCTTGAATATTATAATATTCACTTGCTGCACACTTTGCGCTGCCGATGTACATCTGCATATTGTTTGCCATAGACTTCAATCATTATATTAGCCGGATGTGGAAGCTGAACATAGCCGCTTGCTTTCAGAAAGCTGATTTTTTTTCTGTAGTGTGGGAATGTACTGAAGGCCTTAAAGCACAGTGTTTGTTTGTTTTTTTTTTTTTTTTTTTTTTTTTTTTGCATAAATCAATTTGCATATACAGAATTATTGTTTTTCTCTCCTAGAACGAAGTTAAAGAATCAGGACTATGATACTCTGGATCAGCTGGAGACTGATTTAAATATGATGTTTGAGAATGCAAAGCGCTACAACGTCCCAAATTCAGCAATTTACAAACGAGTCTTTAAACTGCAGCAACTAATGCAGGTAAGATCTCTGATGATGCCACAAAATTCTTAAAGGGGTTGTCCAGGGAATAATAGTGGATAAGTCTTTGATCATGGTGGGTCCGACTGCCGAGTCCCCCCCACAATCTTCTGTATGGGGCCTGGCTCTCGCTCTTCATCTTACCATACTCCTCAGCTCCCTGCCCCCACCTTCGGAGATGAGCAGGAATGATAACCCGCTCAGCCATTCACCTGCTGAGTGGCCGTCACTCCTGCTTGTCCTCCAAGGTGGGGGCCAGTGTCCTCCGGGGACTTGGGAGTAGCCGGGGGCCTGAACAGGAGATCGCTGGGTGTCCTAGTAGTCAAGGCCTATAACCCTCCCCCCGACTTGCAATCAGGCACTTATTCCCTAACCTGTGATGGGTACAAGTTGTGTCTCGAAGAGTTCTACTAGTTAGATATAACAACAAATTATGGCTGTAATATTAAAATGTGCATACTCACCTCGCTTAGTCCATTGCCGGCATTCCGGCCTGCCCCAGTTCCTCTGTTTACTTACCCTATGATGCCCTTACACAGGGGACGTAGACAAAGGAACTGAGGCAGGACAGAGCACAGGCATTGGCGTCAGCAAAGGAAGTGTGCTCCATTTTATTCTCTTAAAGCCCTAGCAGGTCATATTTTTTTTTTTTATTCAAATATGAGAACCCCTTTAATTTGATAACTGAAGGAAAGAAATGCCTAAATGTGTAGTTGTACCCAGGCAGCAGAGAGCTTGAGTGATAGAAAATGTTAGTTCATAGCAAGTTGTCTGTTTAACTTGTTTTTGTAAATGTTCTACCTTGATGTGGACGACTAAGAAGACATTTATAAAGGGTTTTGATTTATGTTTAGTAAATAATACGATCACACTTGGTTTATTAAAACTGAATATGTAATTAGATGAGGGAAGCTCAGTCCTCATTGTTATATAGCAGGTACTTTTTTATTTGGAAAATTCACATTCAGAAAAATAAAAATACCTTATAAATAATGGTCTTAGTATGTAAGGTAAATATTGGTAATGCATCCCTCATTAAAGGGGTACTCCAGTGAAAACCTTTTTTCTTTTAAATCAACTGGTGGCAGAAAGTTAAACATATTTGTAAATGACTTCTATTAAAAAATCTTAATCCTTCCAGTACTTATTAGCTGCTGAATACTACAGAGGAAATTCCTTTCTTTTTGGAACGCTGATGACATCACGAGCACAGTGCTCTCTGCTGACAGCTCTGTCCATTTTAGCAACCATGCACAGCAGATGCATAGCAGATGTATGTATGCTAAGGGCAGCATTGTGGCTCAGTGGTTAGCACTGCTGCCTTGCAATGCTGGGGACTTGGGTTCTAATCCTACTAAGGACAACAATAAATAAAGCGTGATTATTATTATAATAACGTCAGCAGAGAGAACTGTGCTCGTGATGTCATCAAAGAGCATTCCAAAAAGAAAAGAATTTCCTCTGTAGTATTCAGCAGCTAATAAGTACAGGAAGGATTAAGATTTTTTACTAGAAGTAATTTACAAATATGTTTAACTTTCTGCCACCAGTTGCCTCATATAATCTCTTGAAGTACACTGGGTGGGATTGGTCAGAGGGCTCTGAGCTGCTGTAACCCAGTGCGGCCACTACCTACACAAATCGCCAGATTTCTGGGGCAGTTTGTTCCAAAGACTGTCTTGTGTGACTTGCACCACGTTTATTATGAGTTTTAGAAAAAATGTTGATATTTTCCCATCATGTCAGACAAAGAGGGTGTGGCTTTTTAGAAAGAGGCGTGGCTTAAGTGAACAAAAACTTGTGACATTTTGGCGCTCAACCTTGCTTTGAAGTCAACTAATTGTTCATTTAAATTTGTACTAAACAGATTAATCAATCAGCCTGGCACACTATGGTGAATCTGGGGCATTTACACTGTTTGTATGGGCCTATGTATGAAGTAATTTGCTTCAATCCCTTTTATTGTATAAGTGGGCACATGGCCACATCAGCTAATATTCCAAAGTGTTGGGCCCCCACCTTAAATAAAACCATCAGGAAATTCCAGTGGAATGCACAGGTAGTGTGGAGGGGGCTCAGGAGCTTACACTTAACATTGGTGACTGGCATTGTAGATCTTATGTACAAGTCCTATAGGGGGGGCTAAAAGTGTAACAACATGGAATAAAAAGTGATGAGTCTCATCCACCCCACAATGCTATGAATAAAACTGCAGATCACTAGGCATAAAACAAGCCCTCACACAGCATCCTAGACAAATAAAAGTAATAAACACTTAAAATTTAGTAAGGCCACAATGAGAGGGAAGACTGGTGGCACCACTGATGATAGTCACCCAAAATTTAAACCTCAAATTAAAAAAAACTATTGGGAGTAAAACCAGGGCACAAGGATAGGAAAAAAGTATGCAAAAACCCATATAGTAAATAGAAAAAGGTCGTTGGTACGCGCTCATTAAAAATCATAACTTTGTTTAGACCATTAGAATAGCTGACTGCCGGCAGGTTTTTAAATCAGTTTCTATTTTCTGATTTTATTTTTGTGCATTATTAGGACAGCCTTTATGCCCTCGTAATGTTTTTTAAGAGGACCTTTGACCAGCCCAAATATATTATTGAGATTCTATTGTCATTAAATAACTTTAGATGCCCTGATCACACACCTTTTTACCTCTTCTTGATGATACACCCTTTTGAGATATGCGAATTTATAGATTGTCTGACAATCAAGAGAATAAGTCAGATGGTATGAGCTTAAATGTAATAATGTTAATGATTATCAGGGGATGGGTGTGTATGTTGTATATTGAGGGTTGTTTATGCCTAATATTCACTCCATGATTATATAATTCCACTCATCACCTGATATTAACTTCCATGAATAAAATCAAAGGGGTACTCCGGTGAATTTTTTTTTATAAATCAACTGTTGCCAGAACGTTAAACAGATTTGTCAGTTACTTCTACTTAAAAATCTTAATCCTTCCAGTACTTATCAGCTGCTGTATGCTCCACAGGAAGTTCTTTTCTTTTTGAATTTCCTTTCTGTCTGACTATAGTGCTCTCTGCTGACAGCTCTGTCCATGTCAGAAACTGTATAGAGCAGGAGCAAACCCCCATAGCAAACCTATCCTGCTCTGGACAGTTCTTGACATGTGCAGAGGTGTCAGCAGAGAGCACTGTGGTCAGACAGAGGGCATACACCAGCTGATAAGTACTGGAAGGGTAAAGATTTTTTAATAGAAGTAATTTATTAATCTGTTTAACTTTCTGGCATCAGTTGATTTAAAAAAATAAAATAAAAAAATAATAAAAAAAATGTTTTAAACCGGAGTACCCCTTTTAAAGATCATGCCCATCTGACTTCTCACCAGAATGCACAGACAAACTATAAAGCCACATATCTCAGTACCAAAAGGACTTATAAAATTTTAAAAAAAGGTGTGTGATCAAGACATACTAAGCTATTTCTTCTATATTTTGGGGGTTCTTGGAGGTACTCTTTAACAGCATTTAGTGAGATGCTTTATGGCGGGGACCCATAGACCTAAGACAACAATAGACAGGACCAGTCCCATTTAGCTGAATTGAAGGTGTTACTGAGTAATCTCTGGGATCTTTCTACAGTAAGGATGCTGATCTCTGCTGTGAATAGTGGAGGATCCAATGTTCTCTGGTGTCTTTCACTTTTCTCCTTGTATGTTTTGAGAAGAAAGGCATTATTAGGAAATGATATGTACAGAACAAGAAGTCTCAGCTTAGTTTTATCCCTTGTGGCCAGAATGAAAACTGCAATATGTCATTATTATTTTGTATGATATACAAAAAAATGCAAAATTACAAAACATCATCAAAAATTATTTTAAAATACTGTTAAAGAGTACCTCTCATGATCTTGTTAAATTTTATAATCCTCCCAGTTCACTGCCCCCATCATGATAAACCACCCCCTGCCTTTATTTTTATAATTTATTTGTCTACCTTGATATTGCTCTGTATTTTCTGCTCTGTCTGTGAATCTGACTGAGACTGATGGGGCTTTACCCAGCAGGTGTGACATCATCTGAAGCAATACAGGGGAGAACTTCCTCCCTCACTCTGCTACACACAATCCAGAGCAGTTGAGTGTGAAATGAACTATGATTGGTAAGGCTGCACACACACCTCAGCACTCCAGACTGCATCTCCTGATTTTGGACTTCTGCCAGGCCAGCAAGAGTCCAAAGTCTGTGCAAGAGATGGAGGAAATGTGCTCTGAACAAGTAGGTAGACACCTAGTGGCAGCTTTTTTTTTAAAGCATAACATAGAAAACTTCATTTTTTATTTTTTTTTTTTTTTTTTATTTTTACAAAGTACATTAGGAAGATTTTTATTTTATTTACCATAAGGAGTGGAGGAGGATATGGCGGCAGCTTATCTTTCCGAGAACAAAAGGATCAGGCAGTTGAAATCAAGCTCAGTCCCGATCCTTTTCTCTCCCCTGACATTACCTGTTGAGCCCCCATGCACACTAGACAGTCTGTTGGTCCAGTGAAGTTGGTAAATGTGGCTCTCTTATTTAGAATTCTGTATTAAATAGAGAATGCCCCCAAATTCTCATATGGGATATACAATGTGCATTTCCTTTAGAATTTTCCTTTCCTTTCCTTTAGAATTTCTCATGTATGTTAACCCCTTAAGGATGCAGGACGTAAATGTACGTCCTGGTGCGGTGGTACTTAACGCACCAGGACGTACATTTACGTCCTGTGCATAACCGCGGGCATCGGAGCGATGCCCGTGTCATGCGCTGCTGATCCCGGCTGCTGATCGCAGCCAGGGACCCGCCGGCAATAGCCGACGCCCGCTATCTCGCGGGCATCCGCCATTAACCCCTCAGGTGCCGGGATCAATACAGATCCCGGCATCTGCGGCAGTGCGCGATTTGAATGAAGGATCGGATCGCCCGCAGCGCTGCTGCGGGGATCCGATCATTCATAACGCCGCACGGAGGTCCCCTCTCCTTCCTCCGTCCGGCTCCCGGCGTCTCCTGCTCTGGTCTGTGATCCTGTGATCGAGCAGACCAGAGCAGAAGATGACCGAAAACACTGATCTGTTCTATGTCCTATACATAGAACAGATCAGTATTAGCAATCATGGTATTGCTATGAATAGTCCCCTATGGGGACTATTCAAGTGTAAAAAAAAAATGTAAAAGTAAAAGTTAAGGAGGAATGTGACGGGGGGGAGGAGGAATGTGACGGGGGGGAGGAGGAATGTGACGGGGGGGGAGGAGGAATGTGACGGGGGGGGAGGAGGAGGAATGTGACGGGGGGGGGAGGAGGAATGTGACGGGGGGGGAGGAGGAATGTGACGGGGGGGAGGAGGAATGTGACGGGGGGGAGGAGGAATGTGACGGGGGGAGGAGGAATGTGACGGGGGGGAGGAGGAATGTGACGGGGGAGGAGGAATGTGACGGGGGGGGGAGGAGGAATGTGACGGGGGGGGAGGAGGAATGTGACGGGGGGGAGGAGGAATGTGACGGGGGGGAGGAGGAATGTGACGGGGGGGAGGAGGAATGTGACGGGGGGAGGAGGAATGTGACGGGGGGAGGAGGAATGTGACGGGGGGGAGGAGGAATGTGACGGGGGGGAGGAGGAATGTGACGGGGGGGAGGAGGAATGTGATGGGGGGGAGGAGGAATGTGACGGGGGGACAGTGTGAGTGAGGAGGGGGGACAGAGTGTGAGTGAGGAGGGGGGGGGAATGTGAGTGAGGAGGGGGGGGGGAATGAGTGAGGAGGGGGGGGGAGAATGTGAGTGAGGAGGGGGGGGGAGAATGTGAGTGAGGAGGGGGGGGGGAGAATGTGAGTGAGGAGTGGGGGGGGAGAATGTGAGTGAGGAGTGGGGGGGGAGAATGTGAGTGAGGAGGGGGGGGGGAGAATGTGAGTGAGGAGGGGGGGGGAGAATGTGAGTGAGGAGGGGGGGGGAGAATGTGAGTGAGGAGGGGGAGGGGAGAATGTGAGTGAGGAGGGGGAGGGGAGAATGTGAGTGAGGAGGGGGGGGGGAGAATGTGAGTGAGGAGGGGGGGGGGAGAATGTGAGTGAGGAGGGGGGGGAGAATGTGAGTGAGGAGGGGGGGGGGAGAATGTGACGGAGGAGGGGATGTGAAATGGGCGGTGGGCATAAAATGAGTGGATAGTTGTAAAGTGGAGATTGGACATGAAATGGCGTGATTTCACCATTTATTTATTATATTGCATCTCATATCGAAATCTCAATATTTAGGCCCATAATCACAATCGCACATGTTCCCCATATTGTGCAGCCTATATATATATATATATATATATATATATATATATATATATATATATAATATTCTGTAGATCCATATGGTTACATCGATACCCAATTTGCGTAGATTTTATTTTATTTTACTAATGTAAAAAAAAAAAAATTACTACATGCACCAAAATTTGTATGTTTAAAATTGTCATCTTCTGACCCCCATAACTTTTTTTTATTTTTATTTTTTTTCCTGCATATGGGGCTATATGAGGGCTCATTCGTTGCACCATGGTCTATAGTTTTTATCGGTACCATTTTTGTTTTGATGGGACTTTTTGATCGCTTTTCATACATTTTTTTAAGTAGGGATCGACCGTTATCGTTTTTTTAGGGACGATACAGATACAGGTAAGGGCCGATAGCTGATAACTTATACCGATATTCCGACATTACTGCAGATCATTGATTTAAAGCGGGAGCTTTAAATCAATGAACTGCAGCGGCTTTTGCGTGCCAGAGACCACCGCCACCACCCGCTTCTCTCCCCCTGCCTGTCCTGAGTCCTATCACCGCCACTGCACCCCCCCCCCCCCCCCCCACCACCACCACCGCACTGCCCCGGCCAGAGACCGCCACCGCTGCCCCATTGCCTCCCCCATCCCCGGTTTTATAATTACCTGTTCCCGGGGTCCACACTTCTTCTGGCTCCTGCGGTGTCCTCCTGAGCTGTCACTGTGCTCACTGATGGTGACGTCGCGTTGAGGATGTCACTCGTCACGCGTTGAGGATGTCACAGCGCACAGCGTAACACAGGACGCGCAGGAGCCAAAAATAGCGCGGACCCCGGGAAGGGCTAATTATAAAACCAGGAATGGGGGAGGCAATGGGATAATGAGGCGGTCTCTGGCTGGGGCGCGGTGGTGGGGGGTGTTACGGCTCGGTGCAGTGGGGGGCGTTGCATTATAGGATTATCGGCAAGGTAATAGCCAATACCGATAACGTCCAAAATCGTGAATATCGGGCGATAATATCGGCCAAATCGATAATCGGTCGACCTCTATTTTTAAGTGTACGCCATCGACCGTGTGGCTTAGCTAACCTTATATTTTGGTTGATTATATATGGTTCGGACATTTGCGCATGCGGCAGTACCACGTGATTATTTTATTATTATTTTTTTTTATTACATTATTTTATTTAAAAAAATGGGAAATAGGGAGTGATTCAAGCTTTTATTAGGGGAGATGCTTATTCACATTAAATTTTTTACATTTTTTTTATTTCTTTCACTTTTTACTTTGTTTTTTTTTAGCCCACATAGAGAGCTATACCATGCAATCCTCTGCTTGCATATACTGATCAATGCTATGCCTTTGCATAGCATTGATCAGTGTTATCGGTGCTCTGCTGCTCCAGCATGGCTGGCTGGAAGCACCAGAG
The DNA here is from genome assembly GCF_029499605.1 of Hyla sarda. NCBI lineage: Eukaryota > Metazoa > Chordata > Amphibia > Anura > Hylidae > Hyla > Hyla sarda. The sequence continues at coordinate 74,233,816 of NC_079194.1, read as the reverse complement.
GACCGATTGGACAGCAAGGAGGAAGGTAAGGGCCCTCCCGCCATCCTCTCAGCTGATCGGGACATGGCAATTTCATCACAACAGTCCGGATCATCTCCGCTGTGCTGCCAGAATGCTTTCACTCTCATTTTAGACTCCGCCATCAGATTTGATCGCAGCATCTAAAGGGTTAATGTCGGGCATTGGCCCGATCGGAGATGCCCGGCATTAACCCTGGGTCCTGGCTGCTGATAGCAGTCAGGACCCACCGGGTTTAAAGCATGCTCAGCTCGTGAGCACGCTATAAACCCCGGTAACTGACCAGGACGTACAGGTACGTCCTGCGTCCTTAACAGGTTAAATCTCCTGGCAACTTCATAGCTGTAGACTACAGCGATCAGAATACCAATTTGCCAGAAGTATCATGCAAGTCTATGGGACTTATGACAAATCTATATCCTGCTCGCTGTAGTCTCTGGCAAGATTTAAGCAGATATGCTGCCACCGGGGCCTCATTAGAGTTTTGCTTTAATGCCGTTTTCATTATGATGTGGGAAAAAACATGTCCAGTGACTATTTACCAAGGTACATTTGTAGATGTGATTTTTTTGCTGTAAGCTTAGATAGTAGCTATCACTAACTTAAATTTCCCTGATCCCCCTCCCCATCTGTCCCTGACACTAACTACATCTATCCCTGTATTTAGTTTTAGCAGAATCCCCATAAAAATACCTTTTGTAGATCAGCTTCGGTATCTCAGAGTTGAGCTCTCTGCGGAGGGCAGGAACTAGGCGGCCCCGGCAGGCGCAACGTCATCTGAAGCCTGGCCGGGGCTCGCTTCTGCCTGTCTCCTCTCGCTCCTGCAGCTCACGCACTGCAATGAATGAGGAGAGGGAGATGCAGGGGGCGGGGATATTACAATTTTGTGTGCCGCGCATGACCGCTGTGCTTGCTCTCAGCCTGAATAGGAAATTTAAATATACCCACCCACCCCCCTGCATCTCCCTCTCCTCATTCATGTGAATGCGCATTCCGGATGCCACTCTGTGACACATTGGTCCGAACGTCGGGGGTTGAATGGGGAAGTAATCCTGAGCCATATAGGGTGACTCCTACTGGCCAGGTTTACAAATGTACAAAAAAACATGTAAAACATAATAAAATATATTACAAACTTGGGACCACTATACGGTGGTGTCCAAACTGTAGCCCTCCAGATGTTGCAAAATTACATTTCCAAGCATGCCCAGAGAGCCAAGGATGCTGGGTGGTATAGTTCTGCGATATCTGGCCCTTCAGATGTTTCAGAACTACAACTCCCAGCATGCCAGGAAAGTCAGCGCATGGTTGGAGTTGTAGTTTTGCAACATCTGGAGGGCTACAGTTTGGAGACCACTACTTATCGGTCTCCAAACTGTTCTTCCCCAGTTGTTGCATAACTACAACTCCTAGCATGTCCTGCGGCTGTCAGTGCATGTTGGGAGTTGTAGCTTTGCTACAGCTGGAGGCACACGTCTTGGAATCACTGAACTAGAGTCTGTTTCCTAACTCAGTGGTTCCCCACCAGTGTGCCTACAGATGTTGCAAAACTACAACTCGCAGCATGTACGGTCTGTCTGTCAGTGCATTCTGGGAGTTGTAGTTCTGCAACAGCTGAAGGTTTGTGCCCCCATGTGAAATGTACAGTGTACATTCACACGGGCGGGGGTTTACAGTTAGCTTCCTTCTACAAGTTTGAGCTGCGGCAAATTTTCTGCCGCAGCTCAAACTCCCAGCAGGAAACTCACTGTGAACCCCCGCCCATGTGAATGTACCCTAAAAACACTACACTAACACAAACAATAAAAATGAAAAACGTCTCGTACGGCAGTGTTTCTAAAACTGAGCCTCTAGCTGTTGCAAAACAACTCCCAGTATTGCCGGACAGCCATTGACTGTCCAGGCATGCTGGGAGTTTTGCAACAGCTGGAGCACCCTGTTAGGGAAACACTGCCATAAGGTTTTGGACAAGCGCCAACCTTGTATCCGGGTCTGTCCTTATTGCAGATTCCTAATTTAGTCCTCAAATGCGCATGGAGCTCTCTCACTACAGAGCCCTGGCGTATTTCAAGGCAACAGTTTAGGACCACATATAACATAAATTTTGAGGGGATTTTTTTCCTTTTACCCCTTATGAAAAGGAAAAGTTAGGGGCTACACCAGCATTTTAGTGTAAAAAAAAGTAAACATTTTTACACTAACATGCTGGTTTTGCCCCTTATTTTCATTTTCACAAGAGGTAAAAGGAGAAAAAGACCCCCAAAATTTGAAACGCTATTTCTTCCAAGTACGGAAATACCCCATAAGTGGACGAAAATGGCTCTGTGGGCACACAACAAGGCTCAGGAGTGAGAGAGTGTCATGTACATTTGAGGTCTCAGGGGTGTGGAAATTTTATAAAAAACTACTTGTCCACGGGACTAAAATGGAGCAAAATCTACTTGTCCCTCATGACGATCTACTTGTCCGGGCCAATTTTCGCTTTTACGCTCTGATTTTTTCCTCCTCGCCCTATAATATCCATAACTACCTACTATAATGATACCTTTTAATTTTTCAATAACGTATTCTCTGAACCAAAAAATATATATATATTTAGGGAAGTGAAATTGAAATAGTAAAAGATAATTTAGCAGATTTGGTGGTTTTTCTTTTCTGCGCCATTTACCTTGTGGTTGAGGTAACATGTTAGTTTTTTACTTTAGGCGCCTGATTATAGCGATACCAGATTTGTATAGTTTACGTCATGTTTTACTAATTCTGAACTTTTTCTAATTTTTTTAATTGCCATTTTTTAACCCCTGTAGCTTTATTTTTTTTTCACATACCAGGCTGTATGAGGGCTCATTTTTTGCGCCATAATCTGTTTTTTGTATCGGTACCATTTTGGCATTGATCTGACTTTTTAATCGCTTTTTAACTTTTTTTTTCTGGGATATTATAAAAATTGCAAATCTGTGGTTTGGTATTTTTTTTACATTTACCGTACGGGATACATAATGTTATGTTTTAATAGGTTGCACAATTACACACGAAGCGATACCAAATATGTTTATTTTTATTATGTGTGCATGTTTTTATATAGGAAAAGGGGGTGATTTGAACTTTTAACATGGAAGGGGTTAATGCAGCGGTCTTCAAACTGTGGCCCTCCAGATGTTGCAAAACTACAACTCCCAGCATGCCCGGACAGCCAACGGCTGTCCGGGCATGCTGGGAATTGTAGTTTTGTAACATCTGGAGGGGCACAGTTTGAAGACCACTGGGTGTCTATCAAACTTTTATTAAAACTTTTTTTTTTTCTTTTACACTTTATTAGACTTATGAGGAATCATTAGATTCCTCAGACAGATGAATAGATTCTATTGAACTCCATTGATCTGTGTGCTCTGTGATCCATTGATAGAGCCTGGTCCAGCCAGGATCTATCAATGACAGAGCCGGGACAGGAGGAAGCAGAGGTAAGTTCTCCGGCTACCTCCATAGTGGATCGCCCCCCTGCAATCGCGCTGCGGGGGGGAGGGGTGATCCACCCCCCTAGCCCACCAGGGAGCATTCACATGTCCCTTTAGACCAGTGGTTCTCAACCTTTTCGGTGACCGTACCCCCCAAGGCCTAAAAGTATGTCCACGGGTACCCCCTCACGCGGAACTTGCGAGCGAGGGGTACCCGCAGACAAAAGGCGTGTTCTTACCTTTATACTAATGCATCCCATCTCCATCTTAATCCCCTTGTGCTATTATTCCCCCTCCGTCTTACTCCCCCTGTCCCACAATTCCCACCTCCCTCTGATTCCCTTTTACCATTATTCCCCCTCCATCTTTATCCCCTTGTGCCATTATTATCCAATATGGAACAAGGGGATTAAGATGGAGGAGGGGGAATAATGATACAGGGGGATTAATATGGAGGAGGGGGGGAGGGGTTGATAATTCCCCCCTCCCTCTGATCCCCTTTTGCCATATCGGATAATAATAGCACAAGGGGATTAAGATGGAGGGGGGGGATAATCAACCCCCCCTCCTCCATATTAATCCCCTTGTGCCATTATTATCGCATATGGCAAAAGGGGGATCAAAGGAAGGGGGGACTGGTGCAAGGGGATTAAGATGGAAGGGGAGAGGGGAGTAATAAAGCACAAGACATAAAATTTCAATGCCTTGTGCATTATTACTCCCCCCCCCCCCCCCCCCCCTCCGCCATTATCCCTCTCCCCCTCCATCTTAATGCCTTGTGCTCCGTCCCGTCCCCCCCCGTGCCATACAGCTGTTTACCTGGCGTCCTGTGGTCCCGTTGCCTGCTGCTTCACGGGATGTTCCACAGGGCCGCACTGACGTGTGACGTCCCCCTGCGCTGTGCGGCAACTCCGCGCAACGTCAGGGGAGGCCAAATGTCTCCCTGGCAACCACGCAGCTCACTTACAGTAGCCCCGGCCGCATCTCTGGCCGCGCTACTGTACAGTGAGCTGCCGCGGCAATGCGCTGACAAATACTGGCCAATGCATGGCCGGTATTTGTCAGCGTTTTCGCGTACCCCAGGTTGAGAACCCAGGCTTTAGACGCCGCTGTCAGCTTTGACAGCGGCGATCTAAATGGTTAATAGGGCTATTAGCGGCGGCCCCCGGCTACTGAGAACAGCCGGGGGCTGCAGAGTATGGAGCGGGCAGGAATCCCGAGCCCGCTCCATACATACTGCAGAGCACCGCATACAGTCTCCCCGTGCAGACGCGCCTCCTCCCCTCAGCTCTCCGAAGCTACAGCTGGGGGGAGTGAAGCCAGAGGACGCAGGTCTGCACGGGGAGAAGTAAGCCACGCCCCCTCATCTCTCCCCGCACGTCTGCAGAGCAGGGGAGAGAGAGACATACACAGCTTCTCATCTTCCCTACTCTGCTTCGGATCTGCAGTCTGTATGGAGCGGGCTCCCGACTCCTGCCCGCTCCATAGAGACTGCAGATCCGCCGCACTTGTCAGGTCCGGCCCTGCTTGCCCGAAGCCGGGCTAAGAGCCGGACAAATTCACCTGCCCGGCGCCCAAAACTGCTAGTCCGGGGCGTCGGGCGATAGAAATTCCACATCCCTGCGGTCTATATTGTTGATTGGCACAGAGGTGGCTGATAGTTAAAGCAGTTCTGACATGAACACAAAAAAAACAAACACCCATTTTGGAAACTACACCCCTCACGGAAGGTAATAAGGGGTGCAGTGAGCATTTACACCCCACTGGCGTCTGACAGAAATTTTTCATTTTTACGGTCGAAAAGAATTGCAAGACTACCATCAAACATGGGTACAGACACTATATTATAAACTAAACTAACTTTACAGCCCCTGTAGCATAGTCAAATAACATAAAAAAAAAATCCTGGAATACCCATTTAAGACAGCTGTAGACACTGCTGTGACTAAGAGAGGTCTACTGGCTGCCTCATCTTATCAGCCATAAAGCTAATGAGCAGTAAAACCAGCTCTATCCTTCACAACACTGCATTTCCATGCGGGCACTAGGGAAATAATGGACAGAGCTCTTCTCAGGATGTGACGTGACGTCATGGTTTACAGGAAGAAAGCACAACTGAAATAGATTCTGTTCATTTTGGATAATAATGCTATATTAGTAATGTTATTATACATTTAGACATCATACTCTGGTTGTTTGTTGACATACAATCCCTTGTATCAAAATTAAGTTGTAACAAAACTAGAATATACAGGTCTGCTTACTCATGGCCCTCATGAGGAGACAGCATATGTCATTATTTTTTATCAGTGCTTCTAAAAGTAACCCCACAAGAATTTAATAAAAGATGCTCGCCTCCCACCATATTGCACTGTCCCGTGTTTTTAGTTACTGGTGCTATTGCTTCAATTCTTGAAGTTATTGATGATGCCGGGTGTGTTTTTACTTCACTTGCCTTAGAGTCAACATTAGACGTTATCCAGGAATAAAATAAAAAAAAAAACAGATTTAATGTCTTCCAAAAAGAGCACTACACCTGTTCTCAGGTTGTGTGTGGTATTACATCTTGGCTCTATTTACTATATTGGAACTGAGCTGCAATACCATAAACAACCTAAGGACCAGTGTGGTGCTGTTTTAAAAAAAAAAATCAATAAATATCAGCTCTGCTTTTCTGAAACTGCTTTAGGGTATGTTCACACATATGGAGATTTGATGCACAGGATTTTCTGCTGCAGATTTCAATATAAACTAAATGACTGACCACAGCTTCTATTCTGCAGTTACAAATCCTGCACGTCAAATCTGCGCAGGATTCTGTGTGAACGTACCCTTAGGGTCTATTTACATGTTCAGTATCCTGAGCATATTTCATGTGCAGGGTTTTGAGCTGCAGATGTGATGCTGTGTTTAGTGATTTTAGTTTACATTGAAATCTGCTGCTTCAAATCCTGCACTGGATACTGTAAGTGTGAATACTGTGGCTTGTTCACATGGGCAGATCCACAGCGTATATTACGCTGCGGATCCACCGACGATGGACCCCTGAAGTGTGCCTCCAGATTTGCCTGCTCAGATTGGCAATCTGCCACTACGAGCAGACACACTTCGATCTGCCAGTCGCCGCGCGCATACGCAATATAGTCGCACACAATGTGGCTGTTCTCAGCCTAGCTTAGGGAGCAGGTGGAGTGGCCGCGATCTGTGAGAGTACACCGTGCATGCGCGCGGCAACTCACACATCGCAGCAGTGTGTCTGCTCATAGCGGTGGAGGCACACTTTAGGGGTCCATCGTCGGTGGATCCACAGCGTAAAATATGCTGTCGATCCGCCCATGTGAACGGATTTTGCTACCATTGAGTTCAATGGGTCAGCAGAAAATCCACAATAGAGGCAGATTTGCAGATTCTCCTTCGGACCCATAGAAGTCAATGGTAGCAAAATCCGCTGTGGATTTCCCGAAGCAAATAAGCTGCAGAAAATCCGCAGGTTATCCGCCCGTGTGAACGTACGCTATGGGCACTTTCATACATGAGTATTTTCTGCTGTAGATCATCTTTAGAAGATTTTGCTGCCCAGCAAAAATACTCAAGTGTGAACGCAACCTTAAAGGAATTATTTGAAAGTTTAAGAATTTAAATTAGCTGCAGGAAAATGGTAAAAATTTACTCAAATAGTTAATTTTCTGCAGTAAAGAAGTTCAGTGGTAAGAAATTTATCCCCACTGGGACCCCCCAAACCCGCGATCTCCCATACGGGGCCTCGCCTGAGCTGTCGTGCGCTGTTTGGCACACAGCAGGTCAACTGATCCAAACACCCCCCTCCATTCATCTCTATGGGAGATGCAGATAGGGGATACGTTTCTTACCACTGGACTTCTTTAATCCTCCACTTGTTCATGACAGTCTTTATTTTCAAGAAGAGATGATGAGTCCCAGTATATGATGGGAAAACGGCCAGTCAGTCACTATTACAATGCGTTTGTCACTTTAATTTTATAGGCCTACCAGGTCTACATCATGGCATGTGTCGACATACCTACAGTGCTGCGTAGTGTGTCTGACGGATGTCTATGATCCTTATCACATACGTGGCGGCAGATATAAAGTGCAATTACCGTACAAACTGTGAAAAACAAATGAAAGATCTGATGCTTTTGTACATTTTCAGGTACCTTTTATGTATTTGCACTTTGTCAGGTTATCTTTGCTGACCGCATATTGTTTGCATATGGTTATTCCTAAGACCCAGGTTCTGCTCCATGTATTTTCTATTTGTGTCTGAGCCTCATAATGATAATAGTCGAGCTCTGGATGTGTTTATTGCTTCGCAATCTGCAGAACTATAAAATAAAATGATTGTACCCAGGCGCTTAGGTTTTGTGTGCACTCCACGTCTGCTGTGTGTTTATTAGCATTTTTTTCCCTACCGTTGTCAATCAATATTCACCTTTTGGAATAGAAACGCCAAATTATAAAAAACAAAAAATTCTACCCATCTATGCTTTAAGCCTCCCTGCCGAATCGGATCAGAGATATTTTTATGGCTTTGCCTGCAGCTGGAGGAGAGGCACCATGCCCACAGTACAGTATTGGACAACAAACGTGTGGCAACTCATGAAATGTAGATGCTTCCAAGCCGCTGTATCACGGATCCTTGACGCTTTTAATATTTATACACTGACACCAGTTGTAGCTTTTCTTTCTTTTTTTTTTTTTTCCGACTGAAACTGATCTATGCAGCTGTTTAATATTCATGTATTCTAGGAACGTTTGGCAGAGCGAGGCTGACTCTGGAGATTTTGTTCTTTTATTTCAGGCGAAAAAGAAAGAGCTGGCTCGCAGAGACCTGGATATAGAAGACGGAGACAGCATGATTTCCTCCGCCACATCTGACACTGGCAGCGCAAAGAGGAAGAGGTACAGTCACACTGCAGGAATCTCCGTCCTCTCTGCATCCATTGTCATCCTACTGGAGCATGTAGGCCAGTGTCTTTACTCAATTGTTCCAGATGAAGGTCCTCTAGAGCAGTGGTCTCCAAACTGTGGACCTTCTACTGTTGCAAAACTACAACTCCCAATGTGCCCCTGCATGCTGGGAGTTGTAGTTTTGCAACAGCTGGAGGTCCACATTTTGGAGACCTAGGCTATAGATGATGGTAACACTAGAAATATCATTTTGCTCTATAGTGGACTGGTGGTTGGAAACATGGATCCTTTGTGCAAACTACTATGTGTAACTCTACCCGAGGAATCCTGTTGTTTCTTCTGAATTGTATAATGTAGGAACCAACAAGGCAGCTGACTTACACGCACACACACACGTATACATAAATATATATATATATATATTAGTCTACTGGAGCGGTGAGTGCAAGCTTCTATTCTTTTATGGCATTATTTTTATATATATATATATATATATATATATATATATATGTGTGTGTGTGTATGTATGTGTGATTGTGTGTATAAAATATTATATATATTTATTTATTTTGTATAATTGTTTGTGTATATGTATACGGATATTCTCTGGGGAAGTACTATGAGCTCTGCACTGTGTACTGCGTGCCACCCAGCTTTCCCAGCCTCCTGAAGAAATCCAATATGGCTCACAGATCGAGCAACGCCGGGTACTAGGCTAGTAGTAATTTAACAAGAAATTAATTATTTTCGTCCATTAATACTTTGTAAGGGGACTTCACCCATGCATGATGTGAATACTGTACTAGTTTCAGGCTTCCAGAACATTATGCAGTCCTCATGCGACCATAAACAGTTAGATTTGCATGGAAATTAGTTTTAGATTTTGTCAGTAGCCATGCATGCATGAATTGCTCTGCTACTATGGGCACTTGGTATTGGTCAGTATGGTATGTAATGCTTTAAATTAAGGCAGTGGCCATGAAGTTCACTTATTGAACACATTGAACTATTGATCAGAGTTTTGTTGTCCTCTACAAGAACTAATGGGGGCGTAGGTGGTGCAAAGAGTTCTCACTTCCAGCAAGCGAGAGCAAATCAAAACAGATCTGGTTTATGAATGATTTAGAAATGATGTGTACGCTCTAAAGCAGTAGTCTTCAAACTGAGGAACTCCAGATGTTGCGAAATCACAATTCCCAGCATGCCCTTACAGCCTTTGGCTGTCCGGGCATGCTGGATGTTGTAGTTTTGCAACATTTGGGGGCGCCATAGTTCCTGAACTATCCACCATCGGTTTCACTGTCATTATAGGATTAAAAAGAATGTGTCCTCAGAAAATTACCTATTGATTAAATCAAGTTTATATGTTAAACATATTTTTTTAAAGATTTTTTTGGTGCAATTTTTTCTAATTTCCATTGTACTGTCTATATTTTGAACTTCCTGTTCTGTACAGATCAAGTCTATAGATAACACTGGATCCACCACCATTCACAGCAGGGATCAGCATCTCCCTTCTCTGTAGAATATACCTCTAAAATTGTCACAGAGAATTACCAGAACATTTTATAATTTATCTGAATGGGACTGCTCCTGTCTATTGTTGCCTATATCCATGGGTCCTGATGTACGTCATCTCTCTAAATGCTGTTAAACCGCTCAGGCAAGATAGTAGACCCCATAATGAAAATATTACATTCAGAAAATAGAAAAAGATTAGAAGTATCGGTCTGTAGTCAGGAAAAATATCTAGTTGATCAGAGGTTTTGTTGATCCCTACCATTGTAGGAAGGGCTTGACATCACTAGACAACTGAACAGGCTGCAGGGGCATGCATGACTTAAAGGCGTACTCCACTACCCCAGTGTTCAGAACATTTGGTTCCGAAAGCTTGGAGCGGGCAGCGGGGGGTTGTGACATCACAGCCACGCCCCCTCATGCCGTCACACCACGCCCCCTCAATGCAAGTGTATGGGAGGGGGCTTGAGGGCCACCACGCCCCCTCCCATAGACTTGCATTGAGGGGCAGTGACATCACGACCTCCGCCACCCGCACCCAGCATTCTAAAGAACTGTGATCAGACATCAAATCCCCCTATTCTTTACATAGGGGATATGATGTCTAGGGGCAAGTACCCCTTTAATCTGCAACTGTTGGCATAGCTTAGGCTTCATTCACACCAGGTTTTGTGCATACGGCAGCCAAATCATGGCAGGAAAATTTCAAACCCACCTTCTTCAGTATCCCTGCAGTACCCGTGCCTTACACATGAATTTGCCATAGCGTTTCATTTCATTTAAATGTCGACGGATTATTTTGCGCTGACACTGATGCTCCCGGAGCCTGCAGGACAGCTTGAATTTTTTGGGAACTTGTTTGGGGCTGCTTATCCACCATCCGGACTATCCTGCGTTGACACCTTTCATCAATTTTCCTGGGTCTCCAGGTAACTGAAGTCACCTTGTGACTCTGGTCAGCTTATTTTCCCACGCCCTGACTGTATAATCTCACCCATTACCTGATCACTCCCATTATTAAAAGTAAGTTAACATCCATTTGACAATCTCAAATTGTCAGACAAAATATAAACCCTCCTCTAAGGAGCCTGGAGGTCGTACAGTCATAGCCGTAAAATTTTTCAAGAAAATGAAGTAGTTCTCACAGAAAAGGATTGCAGTAACACATGTTTTGCTATACACGTGTTTATTCCCTTTGTGTGTATTGAGACTAAACCAAAAAAGGGGGAAAAAAGCAAATTGGACATAATGTCACCAAACTCCAAAAAATGGTCTGGACAAAATTATTGGCACCCTTGACTTAATATTTGGTTGCACACCATTTGGAAAAATAACTGAAATCAGTCGCTTCCTATAACCATCAATAAGCTTCTTACACCTCTCAGCCAGAATGTTGGACCACTCTTACTTTGCAAACTGCTCCAGGTATCTCTTATTGGAAGGCGCCTTTTCCAAACAGCAATTTTAAGATCTCTCCACAGGTGTTCAATGGGATTTAGATCTGCACTCATTGCTGCCACTTCAGAACTCTCCAGCGCTTTGTTGCCATCCATTACTGGGTGCTTTTTGACATATGTTTGGGGTCATTGTCCTGCTGGAAGACCCAAGATCTTGGACGCAAACCCAGCTTTCTGACACTGGACTGTACAGTGTGACCCAAAATCCGTTAGTAATCCTCAGATTTCATGAGGCCTTGCACACATTCAAAGCACCCAGTGCCAGAGGCAGCAAAATAACCCCAAAACATAATTAAACCTCCACCATATTTCACTGTAGGTCCTGTGTTCTTTTCTTGGTAGGCCTCATTCCATTTTCGGTAAACAGTAGAATGATGTGCTTTACCAAAAAGCTCTATTTTGGTCTCATCTGTCCAGATTCTCAGAAGGATTTTGGCTTACTCAAGTTAATTTTGGCAAAATGTAGTCTCGTTTTTTTATGTCTCTGTGTCAGCAGTGGGGTCCTCCTAGGTCTCCTGCCATAGCGTTTAATTTAATTTAAATGTCGACGGATAGTTCGCACTGACACTGATGCTCCCTGAGCCTGCAGGACAGCTTGAATATCTTTGGAACTTGTTTGGGGCTGCTTATCCACCATCCGGACTATCCTGCGTTGACACCTTTCATTAATTTTTCTCTTCTGTCCACGCCCAGGGAGATTAGCTACTGTGCCATGGGTTGCAAACTTCTTGATAATGCTGCACACTGTGGGCAAAGGGAAATATAGATCTCTGGAGATGGACTTGTAACCTTGAGATTTATGTTTTTCCACAATTTTAGTTCTCAAGTCCTCAGACAGTTCTCTTCTCTTTCTTTGGTCCATGCTTAGTGTGGCACACACAGACACACAATGCAAAGACTAAGCGAACTTCTCTCCTTTTTATTTGCTTTGAGGTGTGATTTTTTTTTTTTTTTATTGCCCACACCTGTTACTTGCCCCCCAAGTGAGTTTAAAGTAGCATCACATGCTTGCTTGAAACAATTTTGTTTTTCCACAATTTTGAAAGGGTGCCAATAATTTTGTCCAGACCATTTTTGGAGTTTGGTGACATTATGTCCAATTTGCTTTTTTTCCTCCCTTTTTTGGTTTAGTTCCAATACACACAAAGGGAATAAACATGTGTACAGCAAAACATGTGTTACTGCAAACCTTTTCTGTGAGAAATATTTGATTTCCTTGAAAAATTTCAGGGGTACCAACATTTTCGGCAGTGGCTGTATCAATAAACTATAAAAAGGTGTGTGATCAGGGCACCCTAAGCTGAAAGTATCATCTTATTTTTAAGGGTTGGCTATAGGTTCTTTGGGGGACATTTATCATTGGCTTTACACCACTTCAATGTTCTAAATGTCCCTGCAAATTTTGCACAATTTTTATGCACAATTTTCGGTAGAACATCTTTTTAAAGTTGTCTACTATTTGGTGCACTGTACACCACTTTTTGAAGTGGAGCTGTATTTATAATTTGTGCAAATTAAATTTAGAAGCTTTGCGCAAACCTACACTACCTAATAGGACACGTACAAAAGTGTCAGATGCACATCTGGTTTCTATAACTGAGTAACATTTATTAAGTCCTGTGCACCTTTTTGGTAAATTTTGAGCAACTGTCCAAACAATACACCAAGCAAACAGGGGTAAAATGTTTATACTACGGTTTTAGGTCCGGTCACAAAACCGGATACGGGTAAAAAATGAGCCAACCAGAGTCACCGTTCTTCTTCGTTCGGCTGATTAAAGTAAATGGATTTCAGCGCTGGTCCGGCTGGGGTACGGGAGCGCCTGGTTTTCCCCTCCCCCAGCTGGATCCAGCAACTGTAGGCTGAAAATGAGGTGTGAATGCAGCCTTAGTCTGGTTAAAGGGTTATTCCAGGATTTGGTTCTTTGAATGTGAGACAGGGGCAGGAAAGCTTAATCTAGTTACTAATCTACTTCTCTACACTACGTTTTCTCCCATACGGGAGCGCATACGGCAGGGGGGAGCTAAAACCTCGCGCTCCCGTATGCCTTCGTATGCGCTCCTGTATGTAATTCATTTCAAGAGCCGGCCGGAGTGAAACGTTTGGTCCGGTCGGCTCATTTTTGCGCCGTATGCGCTTTTACAACCGGACCTAAAACTGTGGTCAACGCAAAAAGCGCATACGGCGCAAAAATGAGCTGACTGGATCGAACGTTTCACTCCGGCCGGCTCATTGAAATGAATTACATACGGGAGCGGAGGTTTTACGAAGGCATACGGGAGCGCAAGGTTTTAGCTCTCCCCTGCCGTATGCGCTCCCGTATGGGAGAAAACGTAGTGTGAACCCACCCTTACCTGTGTTTGGTGGCAGGTGTGGAATTTTTTTTTCTTCCTTTTTCCCCAAAATTCATTGCAGCCTAACTGCCTAAAATGGAGTGCTTTCTCAGCCCTTTCCCAGCTTGCTGTGCGGCTTGGTTGCTTTCTCTGTTGCCTGATGACACTACTGAGGCACATGTGCGTGCATTTATCATCGCACAGATCCACAGCTTGTTTGTCAGGTGATTACAGGCAAGTCGTGATCAAAGGGAGCATGGCTGTGCTCTGTGTGGGGTGACCGATGTGTGGGAGGGAAATATGTCACCTCCCATTTGTAACAAAGGATCCTGGGGATTGTAGTCTGAGGAAGGCCACACAAACGGGAAGTAGCCAGTTCCCAAAAACAAGCCTTGATGCAGCTTGATGGGAGACACAGGACACGGCCATTTACCACTAATACAAGCACAGATCCTTGATAAGGATGTCCATTACTGTATGACACTTTATTATTAAAGTCACTTTATGTTGGATAACCCCTTTAAGTGAAGGATTACCAAGGATTTTCTCAGGCCCCTACATTCATCTTCTTGCAGAACAAATGACTGATCCATGGGCTATCTTGCCAACATTTCCTATAATTGGATCAAGTAAGTGATTTCCTATAATTGGATCAAGTACGTGCTACTCCTGCAGATCCATAGCAGTCAGACACAATCCAATGCTTTGATCCCTCGCTCAATGTTTTAAACACCTGACATGTGGTATCTGTCTGGAGGGGCGCTTCCTCCTTATGTCACTGCAGCAGTGAAGAAACCATTTAATCATTGCTAATTCCCCTGTAAGGGTTTTTAAGTGTCTGCTGTTTCCTTTAGCACAATTATCAGGAAAGCGGCGTTGAATGGGATTTTTTTCTATTTGAGATGCTGAGGGACGTTTCGTTTTCAGTCTATCTGCAGTGGAAAGTCCTGTTAAATAGAACAATACATTTACCTTCATGTGGAAAATATCCTTTATGGATTTGTTGTCATTTAAAGTAATATCTACTATGGGTACAGATGATGTGTGACTACATTCTGAATTATTTACTATTATGATCTGCATTTACTGCATTTTTTCTCTTGTAGATCAGGGGAACAATATCTCGCAGTTACTCTTATGCAGTTTATGTAATTTCCAGGCAGAATAACAGAGTATTCCTCTGTTATTATGCCTGGAAATTACATAAACTGCATAAGAGTAACTGGCACAAGGCAGGGTTTTAAAGGGAATCTGTGAGCACTTTTGAGCCCTTGAAGCTGCTGACAGCAGTGTACAGAAGTCAGGGAGAGGAGTTTAATGACCTGTTTTGATGTCCCAGTGCACAGAAGGTGGACTTTTCATGTCTGGTCATTGTTTCCCAACCAGGGGGGTGCCTCCAGCTGTTGCAAAACTACAACTCCCAGCATGCCCGGACAGCCAAAGGCTGTCCGGGCATGCTGGGAGTTGTAGTTTTGCAACAGCTGCAGGCACCCTGTTTGGGAAACATTGTGTTAGGTGCTAAGAGCTCCCTGTACTGAGTGCTTCCCAGAGCGATGATTGACAGCTTTAGTGTTTTCTTGTTTGGACACTAGAGCTGTCACTCAGCCCAAACTTCTGCTTTTAGAGGGAGCAATTAAGGGCGGGGGAATAACTCTTAAGGCAAGGGTCTCAAACTCAAATTATCTGGGGGCCACTGGAGGTAGAGACTGGGCCACATGCGCCCCTCATATATAATGCCCCCATCATATGCCACTCACATATAATTCCTCCATCATGCCCCAAGACAGGCCCCAATATAGATATGACCCCCATCAGATAGGTTCCCCAGTAGGTACACAGGCCCCCATATAGATATGACCCCCATCTGGTAGGCTCCCCAGTATGTACACAGCCCCCCAGATAGATATGACCCCCATCAGATAGGGCTCCCAGTAGGTACACAGGCCCCCATATAGATATGACCCCCCATCAGGTAGGGCTCCCAGTAGGTACACAGGCCCCCATATAGATATGACCCCCATCTGGTAGGCTCCCCAGTATGTACACAGCCCCCCAGATAGATATGACCCCCATCAGATAGGGCTCCCAGTAGGTACACAGGCCCCCATATAGATATGACCCCCCATCAGGTAGGGCTCCCAGTAGGTACACAGGCCCCCATATAGATATGACCCCCATCAGGTAGGGCTCCCAGTAGGTACACAGGCCCCCATATAGATATGACCCCCATCAGGTAGGGCTCCCAGTAGGTACACAGGCCCCCATATAGATATGACCCCCATCAGGTAGGGCTCCCCAGTAGGTACACAGGCCCCCATATAGATATGACCCCCATCAGGTAGGGCTCCCAGTAGGTACACGGGCCCCCATATAGATATGACCCCCATCCGGTAGGGCTCCCAGTAGGTACACAGCCTTCCATATAGATATGACCCCCATCAGGTAGAGCTCCCCAGTAGGTACACAGGCCCCCATATAGATATGACCCCCATCAGGTAGGGCTCCCAGTAAGTACACAGGCCCCCATATAGATATGACCCCCATCAGGTAGGGCTCCCAGTAGGTACACAGGCCCCCATATAGATATGACCCCCATCAGGTAGGCTCCCCAGTAAGTACACAGCCCTCCATATAGATATTACCCCCATCAGGTAGGGCTCCCAGTAGGTACACAGCCTTCCATATAGATATGACCCCCATCAGGTAGAGCTCCCCAGTAGGTACACAGGCCCCCATATAGATATGACCCCCATCAGGTAGGGCTCCCAGTAGGTACACAGGCCCCCATATAGATATGACCCCCATCAGGTAGGCTCCCCAGTAGGTACACGGGCCCCCATATAGATATGACCCCCATCAGGTAGGGCTCCCCAGTAGGTACACAGGCCCCCAGATAGATATGACCCCCATCAGGTAGGGCTCCCCGGTAGGTACACAGGCCCCCATATAGATATGACCCCCATCAGGTAGGGCTCCCCAGTAGGTACACGGGCCCCAATATAGATATGACCCCCATCAGGTAGGGCTCCCCAGTAGGTACACAGGCCCCAGATAGATATGACCCCCATCAGGTAGGGCTCCCCAGTAGGTACACAGCCCCCCATATAGATATGCCCCCCATCAGGTAGGGCTCCCCAGTAGGTGCACAGCCCCCCATATAGATATGACCCCCATCAGGTAGGGCTTCCCAGTAGGTGCACAGCCCCCATATAGATATGACCCCCATCAGGTAGGGCTCCCCAGTAGGTACACAGCCCTCCATATAGATATGACCCCCATCAGGTAGGGCTTCCCAGTAGGTATAGAGGCCCCAGATAAATATGATCCCCATCACTTATGAGGGTAATATCTATATGGAGGCCTGTCTACCTACTGGGGAGCCCTACCTGATGGGGGTCATATCTATATGGGGGCCTGTGTACCTACCGGGGAGCCCTACCTGATGGGGGTCATATCTATATGGAGGCCTGTCTACCTACTGGGGAGCCCTACCTGATGGGGGTCATATCTATATGGAGGCCTGTCTACCTACTGGGGAGCCCTACCTGATGATCAGGTAGGGGTTCCCAATAGGTTTACAGGCCCCCATATAGATATGACCCCCAGCAGGTAGGGCTCCCCAGTAGGTACACAGGCCCCCAGATAGATATGACCCCCATCAGGTAGGGCTCCCCGGTAGGTACACAGGCCCCCATATAGATATGACCCCCATCAGGTAGGGCTCCCCAGTAGGTACACGGGCCCCCATATAGATATGACCCCCATCAGGTAGGGCTCCCCAGTAGGTACACAGGCCCCAGATAGATATGACCCCCATCAGGTAGGGCTCCCCAGTAGGTACACAGCCCCCCATATAGATATGCCCCCCATCAGGTAGGGCTCCCCAGTAGGTGCACAGCCCCCCATATAGATATGACCCCCATCAGGTAGGGCTTCCCAGTAGGTGCACAGCCCCCATATAGATATGACCCCCATCAGGTAGGGCTCCCCAGTAGGTACACAGCCCTCCATATAGATATGCCCCCCATCAGGTAGGGCTCCCCAGTAGGTGCACAGCCCCCCATATAGATATGACCCCCATCAGGTAGGGCTTCCCAGTAGGTGCACAGCCCCCATATAGATATGACCCCCATCAGGTAGGGCTCCCCAGTAGGTACACAGCCCTCCATATAGATATGACCCCCATCAGGTAGGGCTCCCCAGTAGGTACACAGCCCTCCATATAGATATGACCCCCATCAGGTAGGGCTTCCCAGTAGGTATAGAGGCCCCAGATAAATATGATCCCCATCACTTATGAGGGTAATATCTATATGGAGGCCTGTCTACCTACTGGGGAGCCCTACCTGATGGGGGTCATATCTATATGGAGGCCTGTCTACCTACTGGGGAGCCCTACCTGATGGGGGTCATATCTATATGGGGGCCTGTCTACCTACTGGGGAGCCTACCTGATGATCAGGTAGGGGTTCCCAATAGGTTTACAGGCCCCCACATAGATTTTACCCCCAGCAGATAGGGCTCCTATTTAAGCAATTATGAAGATAGGTTAGCCCCTGGTGATAAGCAGGTCCTCCCTTATTAGGCAAGTAATTAGGCAAGTTAAGTTTAACTGCTACAGTACTTAAATCTCCCTGCTGCAGCCTATAACGAGCCTTCTTTGTGGGGATGCACGCGTTAGTGATGTCATCACATGTACCGCGCAGGACGTCAGCATCCCGGCGTCCTGCGCTGCGGATGCCATAACGTCACCAATCGCGCACATCCCTCCAGGAAGACTCGTTATTGGCTGCAGCAGGAAGATATAGGTACAGTAGCAGTGTGTGCCGACTTGTGTGAAGTCTTCGGGCATTTAGCGCTGCTTGCCCGAAGCAGGGCTAAATGCCCAAAGAAATCACATGCCCGGGCTGCAAAATTTCATTCCGTGGCCGAGAGTTTGAGATCCCTGTCTTAAGGGGGACCTCCTAGGAAAACTGACACATGCCGATCTTGCAACACTGTGCACAATAGTCCTTTTTCAAACAAATCGACAGGTCTTTCAAATTTTGCACCTGAATGCTGGAGCACTGCGCTGTTCTACCCGCCGCATATCAAAATTTATAGGAGAGGTATCTTCTCATGATGTTCCTATAACTGCTTTCTCCAGTATGAAGTGGGGAGTACAGTGCCCGTTCTGGCATTTAGGAGTCGAATGTGAAACATTTGTCAGGTTGATAAACACACAGGGCTTCACAACATTAAAAAATAAATAATCTGTAGAATTAGAGGTACACTTTAATGGAGCTGTCCCCTCCAGAGGGAGCTGTACTTGTCACAAGAAATGTGACATACAATGGTGCCAGTTTATTCATTTTAGTCATTTTGAGTCATTACTCTAGATTCCATATTGCTCTAGAAACTATTACAAGGTGTGATTTTGCTGTGTTTTCATTACTTAAAGGGGTATTCCAGGAAAAAAACTTTTTTTTTATATATCAACTGGCTCCAGAAAGTTATAAAGATTTGTAAATTACTTCTATTAAAAAATCTTAATCCTTTCAATAATTATCAGCTGCTGAAGTTGAGTTGTTTTCTGTCTTGCAACAGTGCTCTCTGCTGACATCTCTGCTTGTCTCGGGAACTGCACAGAGTAGAAGAGGTTTGCTATGGGGTTTTGCTTCTAAACTGGGCGGTTCCCGAGACACGTGTCATCAGAGAGCACTTAGACAGAAAAGAACAACTCAACTTCAGCAGCTCATAAGTACTGAAAGGATTAAGATTTTTTAATAGAAGTAATTTACAAACCTGTTTAACTTTCTGGAGCCAATTGATATATAAAGGTTTTTTTTTTCCTGGATAACCCCTTTAAGGGAACACTGAACCTAGAAATGAGCAAAGTGAAGCAGTAATCTTACTTTCAGTCGTCAGGATTTGCTCTATGTTCCTGAAACAATGTTGTAATTATCCTGCAGGGGTTAATTTCCTGCTAATTTTGGGCTAGGTTGCTGCTGAGAGTTGAGGCTTATTTGTCTTGCTGGTCCTGCTGCAGCCAGGCCTGTGGGGGGAGGCTCCTGCTTCAGCCAGACAGAGAATTGTGAGAAAGGGGAAGGGACATGACCTCCTAGAAAAGACTTAATATATTTCTCTATTTGGTTGTAATATAAAATTGGGTGAAAGGAGAATTTGGGAGGAAGAGCCAGGATCATTTTATCATTTGGGGTATTTGTTATGTTTAGTGTTCCTGCAGAATACCTCCTTTTGATAGAATGAATATTTCCATCACTGCTGCCTGTCCATTGAAGCGCTGCTGTGATAATTAGTTTTTATATGGACAACGTTACACGGAATTAAACCGTTACCTATAATTCATAGTATAATATAGGAATTTGGAGAATTTAATAAAAAAAAATAGAAAGAAAACATAAGTGTGTAATCTTCTCTCCTCTGCTAGGCTTCTAGGACTAACCAATGGCTGAATAGAATAGTTATTTCTTTATGGGAAAGGTGCGTGACCACAAATGTGTTCACAACTGAGGCAGCTTCAGGGTTGTTACTCAGCTTTCCCATAATCCAGAATAGCTATTCAGAATAATATAATGAATGATCATTCAATGATATTATTGAATATCATTATTATTTAGACTATTTTTACTCTACATTTGTCTAAAAGTTGCAAAAAAGTCACAAAGCCCTCAATTTGTCTCAAATCTACACCAGCCCAGACCTGGCCTACAGAACCGACTATGGACAGCTTTATTAAAATGTTGCAATGGGTGGAACCATACAAAGTGGTGTACTAAAGTCTAATAATAAAAATAAAAAATAAAATGATGTAGTAGCACCCTACTGATCACATGCCATGCATTCACATCACATTATAAAACTAAATGCGTAGAAAAGTCATTCACATGCACAACCCTTGATACATTTCCCCCATATTACTATAATATTGCATACAGTGATCCCTCAACTTACAATGGCCTCAACATACAATAGTTTCAACATACAATCGTCTTTTCTGGACCATTGTAAGTTGAAACCAAACTCAACATACAATGCTACGGACAGTACAGATCTGCAAAACATGTCAATAGCTGGAAGAACCGACCAATCAGAATGGGCATTTCACTGGTAAAACCCCTGTATTACTGAAGCGTATGCACTGCCTGATGTCTGGTAGCGCCCCCTACAGTACAGAGAGGTATTACATGTTCTGTACTCTTTACCTGTACCAGGGTTACCTGCTCCTTTGGACACCAGGTGAGGGCGGCTCCATGTCACTATTTTAGGACATTGTATGTATTGTACAGGACAGTGAAGAAGCTCATGTTCTCTACATAGACCAGTGTTTCCCAAGCAGAGTGCCCCCAGCTGTTGCAAAACTACAACTCCCAGCATGCCCGGACAGCCTTTGGCTGTCCGGGCATGATGGGAGTTGTAGTTTTGCAACAGCTGGAGGCTCCCTGCTTGGGAAACGCTGACACAGACAGTGATTACAGCTCCCAGCAGATCTTTCTTACTTTTATATGGAAGGATTTGCTTTATCCATATTAGTTATTTACTTATTTTTCTTTAATCATCACTTTTTCCTATTTTTGGATGACATTTTGGGCCTTTAGAACCAATTACCAGGTTTCCATAGAGTTCTGGTCTCAACATACAATGGTTTCAACATACAATGGTCGTCCTGGAACCGATTAATATTGTAACTTGAGGGAGCACTGTATTTGCTAAGTCATCTGAATGTTAAGCTTTTCGGTAACAATCTTATACTTATTTTATTTTTTTTTTCATTTTTTAATTCAGCAAGAAAAATATACGGAAACAACGCATGAAGATATTGTTCAATGCTGTCCTGGATGCCCGGGAGCCTATGAGCAATCGTCGCCTTTGTGAACTTTTCATGTTTAAACCATCCAAAAAAGACTACCCAGATTACTATAAGATCATTCTGGAGCCCATGGACTTAAAAACCATTGAACACAATATTCGTGCAGACAAATATGCCACAGAGGACGCCATGATGGATGACATGAAGCTAATGTTCCGCAATGCCTGGCACTATAATGAAGAAGGCTCACAGGTAAGATTGTCTTGGACACACAGATGCCACAGCCTAGTGAGTGCAGACTGTGTAAGCACTAATCCGATTAAAAAGGTTAAGGGGGTACTCCGGCCCGAATACATCTTATCCCCTATCCAAAGGATAAAGGGATAAGATGTATGATCACTGGGGACCCCTGCAATCTGCCATTCCGCACTTACCTTCATGAGCTCTCCGCAGCGCTGGAGGCTCCGAATGTGAAGCGTGAGGACCACGGGGCCGGAGTATCGTGATGTCACGACTCTGCCCCGTGTGATGTCACGACTCTGCCCCGTGTGATGTCACGACTCTGCCCCGTGTGAGGTCACGACTCTGCCCCGTGTGAGGTCACGACTCTGCCCCGTGTGAGGTCACGACTCTGCCCCGTGTGAGGTCACGACTCTGGTCCTATAACAGCAGCAATCAGCTCACGCCCTGCCTGTAGAGACTGGACTATACATTATAAATATATATATATATATATATATATATATATATATATATATATAGTCCAGTCTCTACAGGCAGGGCGTGAGCTTTTTGTTGCTGTCATAGGACCAGTGCTGTGACCCCAGGGCATAAAATGTATGTATGTCTTGTGTGTGTGTGTATATGTATATATATATATATATATATATATATATATATATATATATATATATACACAATGTGTATGTATATGTATTTTTTATTTATTTTTGTTATTGAACACTTAAAAGGGTACTCCAGGGTACTGGACATCTTATCCCCAATTTATGGGATTAGATGCCTGATCACAGGGGTCCCCTGCAATCTCCGTGCAGACACCCGGCATTCTGAACATTATGTTCAAAACGCCGGGTTTAAGAGGCTGTAGTTGTGACATCACGCCATGCCCCCTCCCATAAACATGAAAGAAGGGGACGTGACGTTACAACCACCGCCTCCCAAACCCAGTGTTCTGAACATAATGTTAACTTGGGGGAGTGGGGGGAGTGTCCCAATGGCAGGACCGCCGCGATCAGACATCTTATCCCCTATGTTATGGATAGGGGAGAAGATGTCTAGCAACAGAGTACCCCTTTAAGTTAAATTCTTCTTGACCTGATTGTCTTGTAACACAAAGCAATACATTGTATATACTAATACTAAATAGATTCTAAACTGATTTTGCATTCATATTATAATGTTAAAAAGCCCTTTTAATACAAGGGTAGTCATAACCAATCACTATAAGTAGTAAGTTTTCATAATATATGGAGCAGGTGTGATGATTTTCCATCTGCGGAAGCAGTGATACAGAATACATCTCTGTTAATGACATCTAAGTGCAGTGTTATGGGCGCATTAGGTGCCTCACATTGATGGATTTCCATTATTTGTTGTCAACTAAAAAATTCTTCAGAACATGGGATGACAGCTGCGCTATTGCAGAATGGTCATTGCCAAATTTTCTAATGTGCCAAGAAGACAAGTTGTTCCACTAGTGTGAAGTACAGATAAATACATATATTTCTATACATTTGAAATGTATATAGCAAATCTATGACAAAATCTGTATGGAAACCGCTTACTTTTCGTTTGGACAAGAAATAAAAGGGCATCATTTTATTATAAAAAAAAAAACATTTTGGTCCACCACTCCATGGAATAGACTTGTTTTTCCAGCACATCCCTCATTGTCTTTGGAAGCCAAATTTTTTTTTTTTTAAATGAAAGAAGTGATCTCATTGGTTGCTATCGGCAACTGCTCCACTTTTCCTCTACATATTTTCTGCATTGTGGCCAGGACATTGGGGTAGATTTGGCAGAACCTATTTAGGAATGATTTAAGGACTCAGCCCATTTTGACCTTAAGGACGCTTTTATTTTAGCATTTTCGTTTTTGCTCCTCGCCTTCTAAAAAACGTAACTCTTTCATATTTCCATCCACAGACTAGTATGAGGGCTTGTTTTTTGCGCGACCAGTTGTCCTTTGTAACGACATCACTCATTTTACCATAAAATGTTTATTTTTATTTATTTCTTTTTTGGAGGGGGATTTGGGCTGCAGTATGTCTTTCATAGAGTTGGTACAGGTTGG
Organism: Hyla sarda; assembly: GCF_029499605.1. Taxonomy (NCBI): domain Eukaryota; kingdom Metazoa; phylum Chordata; class Amphibia; order Anura; family Hylidae; genus Hyla; species Hyla sarda. The sequence continues at coordinate 74,209,982 of NC_079194.1, read as the reverse complement.
TTAGCCTTACCTTCCCACACATCAGTGCACCATGGTGCCGATCACGATATTGCTGGTTCACAGTATGTGCGGACACCTTTCTGTCATAGCCAGCATTGCAGATTGAGCTATTTGTACTATTAATGCGGTGCCTGACCAGACATACTAGCTTACACTCCCCAGGCGAATCAATGAGCCTTAAAGGGGTACTCTTGCGCTTACACATCTTATCCCCTTTCCAAAGGATCGGGGATAAGATGCCTGCGGGGGTCCCGCCGCTGGGGACCCCCATGATCTTGCATGCAGCACCCCAGTTAAAATCAGTCACGCCCCCTCCCATAGACTTGCATTGAGGGGCGGAGCGTGACGTCACACGGGGGCATCACGTCACACGCCGCCGGCCCTGTGGTTGCCGGTAATCAGACCTGGAGCGAACACGCTTCGGGGACTGATTTTGACTGGGGTGCTGCGTGCAAGATCAGCGGCGGAGTACCCCTTTAAAACTAATAGAAAAGGTAAAAGAAAAAAACAGGGATATGCGCCTCTAGTGAAGGATGTTTTGAAGGTGAGATGGAGACAGGTTAAATTGTTGCACTCACCGATTTTCGTTGTGCTGAGAGCACAACACCTATGATAGCCTTAGATGAGATCTCAGGTCTGCAGCCACGGTCCTCTGGAGCAACAGCGATGTCCTAGCAGTGTAAGTAACAAGAAAAAGCAAAGTTGGGCCTTTGATGGCGCTGGTCCTGATGGAAAGAAAGCTCTATAGACCCTTCTCAGTGTCTAAAACGTGGTTTATTTGCACAGAAAGCAACGCATTTCTGGTCCGAACTGGACCAGAAACGCGTTGCTTTCTGTGCTAATAAACCACGTTTTAGACACTGAGAAGGGTCTATAGAGCTTTTTTTTCCATCAGGACCAGAGCCATCAACGGACCAACTTTCCTTTAAAACTAATGGCTCTGTACTGAATTCGCCGTTGTCCATCCTTGGACCACTTGTGGAAGTTACTAACCACATCATACTGGGGGGAAACCCCACAAGACTTGTCACTTTGTCAGAGACTCCATGATCCGTGCGTTTTCCTGCTTACAAGACATCAATTTCGAGAACGGTCTGTTCACTTGTTGTCTAATGTATCGTATCCCTATACAGAAGCCATTGTCATATCGCTATACACGTTAGAGCACAAAATAACCCTAATCTCTAGTCTCTCTCTCGCCACTAGCAGATTTTACTCCCCAAAGAAACAGATCAGGTGTCCTGATAAAGTTATTTCCATTTCTGTGTTTTTTTCATTACTACTCCATTACTGTTCTGAAAGGCAAAGCACTAAATCCTCTAACTTTAATGTCAGGTCTACAACGATGCGCACGTGTTGGAGAGGATCCTGAAGGAGAAAAGGAAAGAGCTTGGTTCTTTACCAGATGACGACGATATGGCGTCTCCAAAACTCAAGCTAAGTGAGTGATTTGTGTTCTTGCATTATGATGTGGTTTTCATAGGGCGCCTGTTATCTTACAGATTATGGGGCCACCTCTAAAGAAAGTTGGGTTGTGTTGTAAAGATGGAAGGTCCTCCTTATAACAAGAGCAATTTAAAAGTTGGTGCTTTGGACAGATTGCATCATAATCCCATAGAGCAGTGGTCTTCAACCTGCGGACCTCCAGATGTTGCAAAACTACAACTCCCAGCATGCCCGGACAGCCATCGGCTGTCCGGGCATGCTGGGAGTTGTAGTTTTGAAACATCTGGAGGTCCGCAGGTTGAAGACCACTTCCATAGAGTATGTTAGAAAATGGGGAACTCTGGTACAAAAGTTCTTATCCCCGATCCACAGTCCACCCTGCGGACGAGTCCCCCACAATCTCCTGCCCGGCACCCTGGCTCTCCTCATGCATGAGAGGGTGGCCGACACACCACCTCCATTTATCTCCAAAGATGCAGCGCTCGGGTCTATGGCTTTCCCATAGAGATACATGAAGGGGGCATGTCGGCCACTGCTTTGTGTGGTGGTCAACAGTAATCTGTGCACGGAGCGGAGGTCCCTCCATACAGGAGAAGTGTTGGGGTGTGTGGCTGGAGATCACGGGGGTCCCAGCAGTTGTACACCCTGTGACCAAACACTTATCCCTTGGCCTGTGGATAAGGCATAACAACTTATGTACTGGAGTTACCCTTTAAATCTGTGTACTGGAGTTACCATTTAAATCTGTGTATTGGCGTTACCCTTTATATCTGGCCCATGGTGGTGATGAACTGTACTTATAGCAGCATAGATCCCTATAGTGCTGTAAGTTGTGCTCAGTCTGTAGAATTGCGGGAAGGATTCCTTTTGGTTAATTCTACATAATTGGATAACTAGATTGTTTGTTTGTTTATTTTTCTTTTTTTTTTTCTTTATTCTTTTTCGAGCCCCCAAGAGCTGAAATGTCAAATTGGTATATGAGTAAATATAAACTTAGACATATGCCCCTTGTGAATGATCCTTGATAGGGGATTACTGTTTGGTGGTCTAACTGCTAAGACCCCCACTGATCACAAGAATGAAGGTCAGTTGTGCCCAAAGTCAGTGTTTTCCCAACAGTGTGTTTCCAGCTGTTGCAAAGCTTCAGCTCCCAGCATGCCTAGGCAGCCAAAGGTTGCCCGGGCATGCTGGAAGTTGTAGTTTTGCAAGAGCTGGAGACACACTGTTTGGAAACACTTCCCAAAGTGAATGAAGCTGCAGCAGCCATTATAGACTGCACTTTTCTATATTCTTTGTTTGACTTTCCAAACATTGCTGTGGGCTTAATATTTTAAGCCCTGTAGACAGTGAATGGAGCCGTGACTGGACAGACATACTGCTGCTTTATTCACTCCGAGGACAATGGACTCATTTCTTATGGACGGTGGGGGGGGGGGGGGGGGCGGCATCAGTTGGATTCTCACAGATCCGCTTGTTTATTTGCTACCCTTTTGTTAGGACAACTTTTAATCCTAGGATAACTCCTTAGGGTAGGGTCACACGTGCCGTATTTTTACACATATTTTTACACGTATTTTACACACGTGCCGTATTATCTTGACGTCACGACTCTGCCTCCATGTGACATCACGCCCCGCCCCTCAATGCAAGTCTCCCGTGTGACGCCAGCCCCCGTGTGACGCCAGTCTTGAGGGGCGGGGCGTGGCGTCACATGGGGGGGGTGGAGTTGTGACGTCTCGATCGCACGTCACCGTGGTCGGGAGCCGTTATGATGAGAGCCTCCAGCGCTGCCGGAAGCCACAACAGGTGGGTGCTGCAGCCGAGATCCCAGGGGTCCCCAGCAGTGGGACCCCCGCGATATGACAACTTATCCCCTATCCTTTAGATAGGGGATAAGATGTCTAGGGGCGGAGTACCCCTTTAAGGTGAATGTATGAAACTGTATGCCAATGTGTTTGTGTTTCTTTAGGTAGAAAAAGTGGAATTTCTCCAAAGAAAACCAAATATCTGAGCCCCATGCAGCAAAAACTGAACGAAGTGTATGAAGCAGTGAAGAATTACACAGATAAACGTGGAAGACGTCTGAGCGCCATCTTTCTGCGTCTACCTTCCCGCTCTGAGCTACCAGACTATTATGTGACCATCAAAAAGCCCATAGACATGGAAAAGATCAGGAGTCACATAATGGCCAACAAGTACCAGGATATCGATGCTATGTGTGAGGACTTTGTCATCATGTTTAATAACGCGTGCACTTACAATGAGCCAGAGTCCTTAATATACAAGGATGCTCTGGTCCTGCATAAGGTGTTACTGGAGACCCGCAGGGACATTGAAGGAGATGAAGATTCTCATGTTCCCAATGTGACTTTGCTCATCCAGGAGCTCATACACAACCTGTTTGTGTCCATGATGAGCCATCAGGATGATGAAGGACGATGTTATAGTGATTCCCTGGCTGAAATACCTGCAGTGGACCCTAAATTTCCTAAGAGGCCTCCTGTCACTTTTGAGATTATCCGAAAAAACGTGGAAAACAACCGATACCGAAGACTCGACCTTTTCCAGGAGCACATGTTCGAGGTTCTGGAAAGAGCGCGGCGAATGAATCGGTAAATGTGACCAGACTTCTTACATATAGTCAAATCTCTTCCCTGCGTAGTTGGTATTTACTTTTATGGAAGCGCCTTATGAATGTTTTTTACCAAAGGCATTATTAAAGGAGAAGAATCGTGCAGAAAACCTTAGATACCAGAGTTTTAGATTGTGGGGGGTCTGACCGTTGTGACCCCCCCTCCCCCCCCCCCCAATGTGATGCTGGCTCTCCCCGGGAATGGAGCATCGGTCAGATCCCCCCCGGCAATCTTAATCCACTATTCTTTGAATAGGGGGTGATTTTTTTTTCATGATACTTCTCCTTTAATATCTTGAAGAAGTGACCTATCTTGTAGTGGGCACAATGTCTGCTTCAGAAAAATTGGGGGGTAGAAATTGACTAAAGACTGGTATTTTATGTTAGTCTTAAAGGGGTACTCCGCCCCTAGACATCTTATCCCCTATTTAAAGGATAGGGGATAAGATGTCTGATCGTGGGGGTCCTGCCACTGCGGCGCCCCAGACATCTGGTGCACGGAGCGAACTTTGCTCCGTGCCAGATCACTGGCAATGTGGGGTGGAGGCTCGTGGTGTCACGGCCATGTCCCCTCAGTGCAAGTCTATGGGAGGCTGTCACACCCCTCCCATAGACTTGCATTGAGGGGGCATGGCCGTGACGTCTCGAGCCTCCGGAGCTGCACCCGACGCTCTAAGCGAACGCTGGGTGCAGCACGGAGGTTGCAGGGGTCCCCAGCGATGGGACCCCCCACGATCAGACATCTTATCCCCTATCCTTTGGATAGGGTAGAAGATGTCTGGGGGCGGAGTAGACAGATAAGACCCTGAATGAATCGGAGCACAACGGCAGTGTCAACCTAGCCTAAGATCAGAAAACATTAAGGGGGACATGCCTTTTTTCAACTTTGTTGCATCAGTTGCCACCTACACGCCATGAATAGAAATGTATGCCAGCTCTATGCCCCATCTGCTAAGCTACGCCCACTTGTAGTTAAAAAAAAAAAAATGTTAAAATGGTGAGAACAGCATAAAAAGGTAAAAAAAAAGAAAAGTTGTGTTTTTTTTGTTTAGACAAAATAAGTGTTTTCTGAAATTGGCGACTTTTTTTTCCCGCCACACAAATTTGGGTTAGTTAATTTTTCTCAATAGTTCCCTACACATCATAACCAGAAATAAATGTGCCAGTCCTCAGAGTATCACCTATATAAGGTCAGGTGCACAATTTACATTAGTCCAACTAAATCTGATCAGTTGGACCAATATATCAGATTTAGTTGAACCAATATAACTTGGCTGTCTGGGCATTCTGGGAGTTGTAGTTTTGCAACAGCTGAAAGTACCCTGGTTGGGAAACACTGCCTTTGAACACTGTTTCCTAAAGACGCCCCTAGACATCTTATCCCTTAACCATAGCATAGGGAATAAGATGTCTTGATCGCGGACATCCCGCCGCTGGTACCCCCCGCGATCTTTGTGCAGCACCCGGCGTTCCTTTAGAACGCTGTGTGTGGAGCTGGGGGGCTTGTGACGTCACACTCCTCAATGCAAGTCTGTAGGACGTCATGCCATGCCTCCTCCCATAGACTTGCATTGAGGGGGTGTGTTGTGACGTAATTAGGGGCGTGCCCATGGCGTCATGAGCCCCCCGGCGCCTCACCCAGAGATCACGGGGGTCCCGCTGCTATGTCAGACATCTTAACCACTATCCTTTGGATAGGGGATAAGATGTCTAGGGGCGGAGTACCCCTTTAAAGCCAGGACCATTGTACATTCCGTATGATTAGATCATCTCAAAATGTACCAAATATTAACAAATTTATATCAAATTATAATTGGGAGCTTTACAGGAGACTCCTCTGGTGTCAATACAGTTGCTATAGCAATCGTACAGCCGAATGAGACAGCGGTGTCTGCACCTTTGGTGGGACACGTAGATGAAATTAGTCATCTGAGATTTATTCTGCAGCTTCAGAACACCCATGTTTCTCCAGGCCTATTTTAAGTGGTTTTCAGTAAGTTTTTGATGTGTTTTTTAGTAAAAATTTAATTTTTTATATTAAGGACGGATTCCGAAATCTACGAGGACTCTGTGGAGCTTCAACAGTTTTTTATTAAAATTAGAGATGAACTTTGCAAAAATGGTGAGATCCTTCTTTCACCTGCCTTGAGCTATACTACCAAGCACCTCCACAATGATGTAGAGAAGGAGAAGAAGGAAAAGCTACCCAAAGAACTAGAAGAAGATAAGGTCAAAAGGGAGGAGGAGAAAAAAGGTATATGTATCTTGTTTTGGTGGGGTTAGGGACTATTAAAGTGCTATGGGCCATCTTCTCAATGACGCTTAAAGGGGTACTTCGGTGCAAAACTTTATTTTTTTTTAAATCAACTGGTGTCAAAAAGTTAAACAGATTTGTAAATTACTTCTATTAAAAAAAATCTTAATCCTTCCTGTACTTATTAGCTGCTGAATACTACAGCGGAAATTCTTTTCTTTTTGAAACACAGTGCTCTCTGCTGACATCTCTGTCCATTTTAGGAACTGTCCAGAACAGCATATGTTTGCTATGGGGATTTCCTTTTACTCTGGGCAGTTCCTAAAATGCACAGAGATGTCAGCAGAGAGCACTGTGTTTCAAACAGAAAAGAATTTCCTCTGTAGTATTCAGCCGCTAATAAGTACAGGAAGGAATAAGATTTTTTAATAGAAGTAATTTACAAATCTGTTTAACTTTCTGGCACCAGTTGATTTAAAAAAATAAAAATAAAAAATAAAAAAAGTTTTTCACCGGAGTACCCCTATAATATCCGCTGGTGGAAACCTACTGCATAGTGTTTTATAGTTGTGTTCGGTATTAAAGCTGTATGTGGGAAGGTCTTGTCCTCCTTGTTTTTTAAGGATTTTTTTTTAATGATTTTTCCTGATCACACATAACTAACTACTACAATAAGCTACTGGTTCTGATCCATTAAAATTGTATCTTTTTTTTCTATATTACCCTCATGTTAAGAAGCTGAAAAGAGTGAAGATCGTTCTGGCCAGTCTGGACAATACCGAACCTATAGCCAAGACTGCAGCTTTAAAAACAGCATGTACCACGTTGGGGACTATGTGTATGTAGAACCTGCAGAGGCCAATCTCCAGCCACATATAGTCTGCATAGAGCGTCTCTGGGAGGACAATGCAGGTACAGAGAACAGGCTTATTTTTTTTTATTACCCAACACAGTAAAAAAACAACCAACAATAAACCCCCAAATAAATGAATGCTAAATCAGGCTACATATTCTGCAATATACTTTATAATAAGACAAACCCAACGAGCAGTAACCCTGTTAAACCAGCCATATAAGAAAGCTGTTTGCCCAATGTGGCTTTTGCCCACTTTTATTTCATGTATAAGGATAGCTTTAGTCTGCACTTAAAGGGAATCTGTCATCAGCATCACCCGCACTATCCTATTGGCTTTTTTCCTGTTTATATTCATAATCTTTATAGGAAAACCTTCCTCCCCTGTGCTTATCCTCCTATGCTGCAGAATGGAGCTCTACTCTGCATCCAGTCCCCTCTTCTGTAAGCGCAGCCACAGATGACATGAAGGGAAATCTCTCTGCTCTTGGGAGAGATTTCGGAGCGGAGGAGAGGCTCAGGTAGGGCTGGGCGGTATACCGGTTCATACCGAATACCCAATTTTTTGGGCTGCACGATATGAATTTTCCCCCATACCGCAATACCGGTTGGGCCCCTCCCCCTCGGGAATGTATTATCAGCCTAGCACAGCGCTGTCTCCACATCGGGGAACTAATCCTATGTTACCTGCCAGCACTGTTCTGCGCCTCCCCCCATTAATTATTAGCCCAGCGGGGTACTACTCACATATGTCACCTGCAAGCACTGCCCTCCTCCTCTAGGGGGCCGCCGGGCACTGGAACTCTATACTGTACACCAGTGGTCTCCAACCTGCAGACCTCCAGATGTTGCAAAACTACAACTCCCAGCATGCCCGGACAGCCGTTGGCTGTCCGGGCATGCTGGGAGTTGTAGTTTTGCAACAGCTGGAGGTCCGCAGGTTGGAGACCACTGCTGTACGCTGTATCCCTAGGCCCTGACTGCAAAAGATAAAGAAAATAAACTGTAACTCACTTACGCTGGGGACGGGAATGTCGGACGGCCGTCAGCCTATCACCGGCCGGATCGATGTCCCGCCCCGGCCAGTGATAGGCTGAGCCCACTATCATGTAAGGAGCGCTGACCTGGTCACATAATTTGGGGTGTGTGAAGCCAAACACCGCGCGCGGGTCACATGATTGGGGCGGGGGGTGAAAATACCGTTATATACCGTGGAACCGCCGTAAGTTAAAAAAAATAAATACCGTGATACACATATTTGGTCATACAGCCCAGCTCTAGGGTCAGGTGCAGAGCGGAGCTCCATTCTGAAGCTTAGGAGGATGAGCTCAGGGGAGAAAGATCTTTCTATGAAGATTTGAAATCGGACACGATTATAAACTTGGGAAGCCCGTCCTGCACCAACCTCCTGCATTAGCCTATTAGGAAAAAAAAAAGGGAATGTAAGCGGAACAGAGGAATGGATCAGGGAACTGTAGGTACCATTGTCATCCACGTCACCCACACTATAAACCTATATGAACAGGTGAGTGCAGATGATGCTGATCACAGATTAGCTTTTTAATGAATTGTTTTATTGATTCTTTCTGGAGGCAAGAAGCTACTTTCTAAGTAAATTTAGGTAAACACTTCCTACCATTTAGCTTCTACTCATAGAAAGATAAGACGTCAGACAGACCTTTTGTTCTCTCAATGTTAGAGAAAGCAGCAGGGAGGCAGAGACATCTCTAAGGACAGCTTTCCCTATTATTCTCTGAGATGGCAGAGCCTGCCCCCCCAGCAGCACAGGTTAGCATCACTTAGGGGGACGTGGATCACTTTAAATCACCTTTTCACGACTTATAGTACAAAGCTGAAATGTGAAAACTGATGTTAAAAGGTTTAGCGCTAAAGATTTAAAATGATTTGTTTTCTTGTTAGGGGAGAAGTGGTTGTACGGTTCTTGGTTCTATCGACCCAATGAAACCTTTCATCTTGCCACTCGTAAATTCCTAGAGAAGGAAGTGTTCAAGAGCGACTACTATAACAAGGTCCCTGTGAATAAAATCCTTGGGAAATGCGTTGTGATGTTTGTGAAGGTAAGCTTACGTCTCGTTCTCTTGTACCCTTCTTCTTGTACCCATTCGTGCTTGATAAGGTTGCAGTGATTTTTACCTTCTGACGATTTATGTTCATTTTCTATTCTCACAGGAATATTTCAAAATTTGCCCTGAAAACTTTAGAGATGAGGATGTATTTGTATGCGAATCCCGGTATTCCGCTAAAACCAAATCCTTTAAGAAGATTAAGTTATGGACGATGCCCGTCAGTTCAGTGCATTTTAGGCCCAGAGACTTACCTCTGCCTGTGGTGAGAGTGGCCTCAGTGTTTGCACATAAAGATAAGGTAGATGAAGATGCTTCCTCCGAAAACATGGAGGACACAAAGGATGAGGATATCACTATCTGCCTTGAAAAGGTTTGTATCATACTTCTTCTATGTTGTCTAGCGTTAAAGGGGTTATCCAGGAAAAAAACTTTTTTTTATAGATCAACTGGCTCCAGAAAGTTAAAACAGATTTGTGAATTACTTCTATTAAAAAATCTTAATCCTTTCAGTACTTATCAGCTGCTGAAGTTGAGTTATTTTCTGTCTAAGTGCTCTCTGATGACACCTATCTCGGGAACTGTCCAGAGTAGAAGCAAATCCCCATAGCAAACCTTTTCTACTCTGCGCAGTTCCCGAAACAAGCAGAGATGTCAGCAGAGAGCACTGTTGCCAGACAGAAAAGAACAACTCAACTTCAGCAGCTGATATTTATTGGAAGGATTAAGATTTTTTAATAGAAGTAATTTACAAATCTGTTTAACTTTCTTTAGCAAGTTGATATAAGAAATCATAATTTTTTCCTGGAATACCCCTTTAAGAGGAACCCTTATACACTTGTGTTATTCAAGGGGTTGTCCCTCAATTCTGCTTTACTGGCAAAAACTTACTTATTGTAAAATCCCTTTTTTGTGCGTGTGTGTGTTTTTAATTTCATCCTACCAGACGTGCCAAATTGGATATATTGTGGGAGGGCTATGGAAGGGGCACACTTGAGCGCACAATGGACACCATTTACTATAAACCCTATGCATCTCTACTTAACTGGTCCATCCCCAGTGGCTGCATCAATCAATGTGTCCGGGCATGCTGGGAGTTGTAGTTTTGCAACAGCTGTAGGCAGTCTGATTGCCCCCCATCTAAGCATGGATGAGGACTCGGATATCGTACAATGACAGTCCAGCTACCATTTTTATTTCATAAGGGGCACAAGCAGAATGAGGCTAAACAGCCACCCTGCTCCCCCTCTTACCACCTCGCTCTGTTCACCTGCTTAACACTTCCTTCTGGCCTGGCAAAGCCTTATTTTTCCCTGCATAGTGTTTTTTTTTTACTCTTCTTTAGTTTAGATATAAACTTGATCTACTCCTCTAAACTGCTGCGCCTCACTTGCCTTGCTTATAAATGTAACATAAATCTCTTTACAATTACTGTATCTATTAATCTGTCACCTATGATTAATAAAAAGTGCTAAATCAAGCATTCATTTGTTTCTAGGAAAAGGAAGATGTACCTGTAGATATGCCCAATGGGGAACCTGGCTGTTACTACTATGAGCAGCTCCGCTATAATGACATGTGGCTGAAGGTCGGGGATTGCGTGTTCATCAAGTCACATGGATTAGTGAGGCCTAGAGTGGGCAGGTAAGGAAACTTCTGTGCTAGCAATGCTCCATAAAGGGGATGGAAGGGCCATTTATTTAGTTTTACCTGCATTTGCGATTATAAAAAATATAGATTTTTTTCATCAAAATAAATGTGTTTTTATTAGAAACTCTAAGCTACTAAACACACAGGAAAATGATAACCAACTTTTGATATGTCGTACATATAACAAATTGAAAGTTTTGGTCTATAAGACTCTACTGTACCAGTAAATTGTTTTACGTTACCGGGTCTGAACTTTACCCAAGAGACTTTATTGATCAAGCATTGTAATTTTCTTCCTTTTTAGAATCGAAAAAATGTGGCTTCGAGACGGAGCGGCCTATTTCTTTGGCCCAATATTTATTCATCCAGAGGAGACCATTCATGAGCCAACCAAAATGTTCTACAAGAAAGAAGTGTTCTTGAGTAACTTAGAAGAAGCCTGTCCCATGACCTGCATTTTAGGTGGGTGAGCTGCTTCTATATCTTGGAGATTTATGTCAGAATTAGACTTAAAGGGGTACTCCGGTGGAAAACTTTTTTTTTTTTTTTTTTTTTTTTTATCAACTGGTGCCAGAAAGTTAAACAGATTTGTAAATTACTTCTATTAAAAAATCTTAATCCTTCCAGTACTTATTAGCTGCTGCATACTACAGAGGAAATTATTTTCTTTTTGGAACACAGTGCTCTCTGCTGACATCGTGTCAGCAGAGAGATCTGTGTTCAAAAAAGAAAATAGTTTCCTATGTAGTATTCAGCAGCTATTAAGTACTGGAAGGATTAAGATTTTTTAATAGAAGTAATTTACAAATCTGTATAACTTTCTGGCACCAGTTGATTAAAAAAAAAAAAAAAAAATTTTCCACCGGAGTACCCCTTTAAAGGGGTAGTCCAGTGGTGAAAAACGTATCCCCTATCCTAAGGATAGGGGATAAGTTTGAGATCGCGCGGGGTCCGACCTCTGGGGCCCCCTGCGATCTCTCTGTACAGGGCCCCGGCTCTCCGGCCTGATAGCGGGTGTCGACCCCCGCACGAAGCGGCGGCCGACACGCCCCCTCAATACATCTCAATGGCAGAGCCGGAGATTACCGAAGGCAGCGCTTCGGCTCGGCCATAGAGTTGTATTGAGGGGGCGTGTCGGCCGCCGCTTCGTGCGAAGGTCGACACGCCCCCTTCCCGCGGGCTGTCGGGGCTCCGTACAGGAGATCGCAGGGGGCCCCAGCAGTCGGACCCCCGCGATCTGCAACTTATCCCCTATCCTTAAGATAGGGGATAAGTTGTTAACCACTAAGTCACCACAGGACTACTCCTTTAAAGGAAACTTGTCTGCTAACTCATGTTGCCCTCACTTAGGGTAGCATTGCATAGGAACCGATACTTTTAATCGTCACTTGAAAGGGAGCAGACAGCCGGAAAAGAGTCACCGCGGCCCCTGCCCACCTGCTATTCATTGACTGATAGATTTTTCCCTATGCAGAGATATGAGAAATCTGTAAATCATTAGCAGGGTAAGTGGCAGTGGTGACTCTTTTCTGGTCTGATACTGCCGGCTTTCTCTGAACCTAGATTACTTCCTAGCATAAAGTGACAGAAGGCTCGAAATAGTGGCTCTGACTTTACATTTTGGTTGTGGTTTTCTGTTTAGTTAAATTCCCTTTCTGACTTACTGTTTTTCAGTGTGCAACCAACTTTACAAGTTTGACATTTCAAAACGGACATGGATCTTTTTTTCTAGAGATATAAAGGATAGATAATAGCCTTCAGTTTTTTAATTAAAAATTAATAAATACATTTATATTGTATCATGCATTATTTATACATTTTGGATGCAGAAAATATAAGTACTGTTTATCGGCGTATAACATGCATTTTTTAGGCTAAAATTTTTAGCCTTAAGTCTATCTGCGTGTTATACGCCGATAAGCCGCTGCAGTTCAATGATTTAAAGCGGGCCCTTTAAATCAATGAACTGTAGCGGCTTTTGCAGGTCCAGAGACTGCCGGCGCCGCTGCCCCATTGCCTCCCCCATCCACGGTTTTTCTGACCCTGCAGAGGCCCCCAGGAAAGGCAAGGGGGGAGAGAGGCCGTCGCTGCCCGCTTCTCTCCCCCTGCCTTTCCTGGGGTCTAGAGCCCTGCTGCCGCCGCTTCTCTCCCCCGACTATCGGCGCCGCTGCCCCATTGCCTCCCCCATCCACGGTTTTATAATTACCTGTTGCCGGGGTCGGGTCTGCGCTGCTTCTGTCACCGGTGTCGCGTCTCCTGCGTCGTTGCTATGCGCAGAGCTGCGCAATGACGAGTGACGTCGCCTCGCAGCGCATAGCAACGACGCAGGAGACACGACACTGGAGACAGAAGCAGCGCAGACCCGACCCCGGCAACAGGTAATTATAAAACCGTGGATGGGGGAAGCAATGGGGCAGCGGCGCCGACAGCCAGGGGAGAGAAGCGGCGGCAGCAGGGCTCTAGACCCCAGAAAATGCAGGGGGAGAGAAGCGGGCAGCGACGGCCTCTCTCCCCCTGCCTTTCCTGGGGGCTTCTGCTGGGTCAGAAACAGTGTATCGGGGTATACACATGCACACACACGCACCCTCATTTTACCAAGGATATTTGGGTAAAAAACTTTTTTTTTACCCAAATATCCTTGGTAAAATGAGGGTGCGTGTTATAGGCCGGTGCGTGGTATACCCCAATAAATACGGTAATTTGAGTGTATGGTTACAGTTTCTAATTAATTAAATATATGCAAATTTATATATACAATTTGTTTTAAAAAAAAGAAAAAAAAAACATTACAATACCTTATCAAGTAAAATTTTCTAATCTGGCCTAGCCGACCGTCAGTGGTAGAGATGAGCGAATTTACAGTAAATTCGATTCGTCACAAACTTCTCGGCTCGGCAGTTGATGACTTATCCTGCATAAATGAGTTCAGCTTTCAGGTCTCCTAGGACTGTATCCACCTTTTCCAGCCCATGGGAGCACCTGAAGGCTGAACTCATTTACGCAGGATAAGTCATCTACTGCCGAGCCGAGAAGTTCGTGAGGAATCGAATTTACTGTAAGTTCGCTCATCTCTAGTCAGTGGCTTTGATTAAAAGCATTTTTTGGTGTTATGAAAGCCTGTATATATCAGGTAAAAACATTGCTATACCCACCACCTGCACATAGTACAAAGGCTGTGTGCAGGTTATTGCACCAAGATTTCATGACAGTTGCGCTTTAAGGTAGAAAATGTGTATCGCCTGGTTGAACTGATATTCATTTTGATGTTAAATTGTTAAATGAACTAGGTCTGTATTTTACAGAGTATTTGTTGTTGTCTCGTCTCTTCTAGGAAAATGTGCTGTTTTATCTTTCAAGGATTTTCTGTCTTGTCGTCCAACGGAAATCCCTGAAAATGACGTATTGCTGTGTGAGAGCCGATACAATGAGAGTGACAAACAGATGAAGAGGTTTAAAGGGCTGAAAAGGTTTTCGCTGTCGGCTAAAGTTGTGGATGATGAAATCTATTATTTCAGGTACAGCTCAACCTTTTTTTTTTTTTTTTTTTTTAAACGTAAATTTTTTGTAAACATATTAGATGTCGGAAAATGATATGCAGATTGTGTGGTTACAGAAAAAAACCAACAACAAACTGTCGAGGATTAAGCTGCATAGCCACAACATTTCTGCAGCAAAATCCACATCCGTGCATTTCATTGTGTATTTTGCTTTCACCTCTGAAAATTAAAAGGAATATCTGTAACACTATTCCACAATGTATACATATGATATATTGACCTATGGAGTAAAGGGGTTGTCTCACTTTCTGCTTTTTTTTTTTTATTCTATTTTTTTTTTTTATTCTATTTTTTTTATTTTTTATAAATACTCCCTAGAATGCCTGCAATAAAAACGTCACTTATCTACTGTCCCTTCCCCATTGCAGTCCCCTCCTCTTGCCCTGGCCTTCTTCCTGCCAACAGGTAACAATGCCACTCGGCCTATCACCAGCTATGTTGACTGAAGCAGGAAGAAGACAGGGGACAGGATGTATTAGATGAGCCAACCTCTTTGAGGCCAGGGATTGGTTGCAGTGTCCTATGCACATTGTACACTAACGTCACTGAAGCCCTCCAGAGCACCAGCTGCACTAGATTCGGAGCAACAAAACAGGGTGAGTATAATTGCCTCAATCTGTTGCAAAACTACAATTCCCAGCATGCCCGGACAGCCTTTGGCTGTCTGGGCATGCTGGGAATTGTAGTTTTGCAACAGCTGCAGGTACACAGTTTGGGAAGCACTGATCTAGAGGTTCAGTGAGCTGTACCAGTTTATTTCTAGTTCCACTGAACTAGTCTGAAAAGGACAATTTATTAAGGATTCTACACTCTCCTCAAAAAAAATAACAACAATTGGCTTTAGCAGAGACACATTGATAAATGTACTGCTTACAATGACAAACAATCATAGGGTTATGAAGATAACATGAGCTGCTAGAGCACTAAGAAAAAAAAATGGCTAAAATGAGACCAAAGGATAGATTAATTTCAGGTGTGATGTGAAATGAGAAAAGATAACTCCAGTATACCGACAGATAGATATATAGATATATATATATAGATCTATCAGTCATGGCCATAAATGTTGGCACCCCTGACATTTTTGAAGAAAATGAAGTATTTCTCACAGAAAAGGATTGCAGTAACACATGTTTTACTATACACATGTTTATTCCCTTTGTGTGTATTGAGACTGAACCAAAAAAGGGAGGGAAAAAAAGCAAATTGGACATAATGTCACCAAACTCCAAAAACGGGCTGGACAAAATTATTGGCACCCTTAACTTTATATTTGGTTGCACACCCTTTGGAAAAAATAACTGAAATTAGTTGCTCCCTATAACCATCAATAAGCTTCTTACACCTCTCTGCCGGAATGTTGGACCACTCTTCCTTTGCAAACTGCTCCAGGTCTCTCTTATTGGAAGGCGCCTTTTCCCAACAGCAATTTTAAGATCTCTCCACAGGTGTTCAATGGGATTTAGATCTGGACTCATTGCTGCCACTTCAGAACTCTCCAGCGCTTTGTTGCCATCCATTTCTGGGTGTTTTTTTTACATATGTTTGGGGTCATTGTCCTGCTGGAAGACCCAAGATCTCGGACGCAAGCCCAGCTTTCTGATACTGGGCTGTACAGTGTGACCCAAAATCCATTGGTTATCCTCAGATTTCATGATGCCTTGCACACATTCAAGGCACCCAGTGCCAGAGGCAGCAAAACAACCCCAAAACATCATTGAACCTCCACCATATTTCACTGTAGGTACTGTGTTCTTTTCTTTGTAGGCCTCATTCTGTTTTTGGTAAACAGTAGAATTATGTGCTTTACCAAAAAGCTCTATTTGGTCTCATCTGACCACAAGATGTTTTCCCAGAAGGATTTTGTCTTACTCAAGTTAATTTTGGCAAAATGTAGTCTTATGTCTCTCTGTCAGCAGTGGGGTCCTCCTGGGTCTCCTGCCTATAGCGTTTCATTTAATTTCGATGTCGACGGATAGTTCACGCTGACACTGATGCTCCCTGAGCCTGCAGGACAGCTTGAATATCTTTGGAACTTGTTTGAGGCTGCTTATCCACCATCCGGACTATCTTGCGTTGACACCTTTTATCAATTTTTCTCTTCCGTCCACGCCCAGGAAGATTAACTACAGTTCCATGGGTTGCAGACTTCTTGATAATGTTGCGCAATTTGGACAAAACCAAATCTAGTTCTCTGGAGATGGACTTGTAACAATTTTGGTTCTCAATGCCTCAGACAGTTCTCTTTTTCTCTTTCTGTTGTCAATGCTTAGTGTGGCACACACACACAATGCAAATACTAAGTGAACTTCTCTCCTTTTTATCTGCTTTTAGGTGTGATTTTTATATTGCCTACACCTTTTACTTGCCCCCGGTGAGTTTAAAGGAGCATCACATGCTTGAAACAATCTTATTTTTCCACAATTTTGAAAGGGTGCCAATAATTTTGTCCAGCCCATTTTTGGAGTTTGTTGTGACATTATGTCCAATTTGCTTTTTTCCTCCCTTTTTTTGTTTAGTTCCAATACACACAAAGGGAATAAACATATATATGTGTACTCTAGCATTATGCTGGTCCAGTAGATTAGGCGCATATGTTACTGATGGTGATGCATCAGATTTTATGCCTTTTAATGAGGTTTTAATGCCTAAAGTCCAGAAATGCTGCAGGAGACCTCCAAAGGTTTTCTTAGTAACAGGTACACTTCAAAGGTCAGCGTAATCACTGTATAGATGTGACAGTCAATAGGTAAATATATATTGGCATTCATAATTTGAGTACTCCATATAGGTCATAATTCATATTCAGAACCATGCCAGCCGTTTTGCACTCAGCATTCCTCCTGAGCGGCTCCAATTAGTTGTTAGTGTTATTAGTAAAGAAAATGATTATCAGCCATATTGTGATATTTTAGGTGGAAACCAGTGCTCGCTCTTCCTAGGATAGGTATGGTTGTATAGGTTTCTCTGTGTGCTGATTTTGCCAAGAGACGTTGCTTCCCAGTGGTGGTTTAGGCCTTTTGGTATGCATTAACACTAAATGCTACAGCGCGTCTTTTGCTGAACCAGAGTAAATAGAGGTTGCTGACAGTGTCAGTGATGGTGATACACTGCTATACAGATTTCAGGGTATTCTTGACCCCTTCCCCACAGACTGGTTTATATGTGTATGCATTGGGTGGTGCTGCCTCTTTGATATACAGTGTGTTTGGAAAGTCTTCAGACCCCTTTTCTCTTTTTTTTTTTTCACATTTTGTTATGTTGCGGTCTTGTGCTTAATGGGGTAGTCCGGGGAACTAAACCCACAGCCCATCATTTCTCTCCGGCCAACCTTTATAATCATCTAAATATCATTCGTTAGCTATCTAGAGCAGTTTCCCATCTTACAGTTGTCACTTACATGCAGGAATTGAGGAAAATATGTCCTAGAAACATAATGTATCGGCAGATAAGAACCATTTTGCCAATCTAATCTGCCCAATAATCTGAATACTATGAATAGTCCCTGGCCCTATCTTATATGAAGGATAGCCTTATGCTTATCCCATGCATGTTTAAACTCCTTCACTGTATTTGCAGCGACCACTTCTGCAGGAAGGCTATTCCATGCATCCACTACTCTCTCAGTAAAGTAATACTTCCTGATATTACTGCAGAAACCTTTGCCCCTCTAATTTAAAACTATGTCCTCTTGTGGTAGTTTTTCTTCTTTTATATATATATATATATATATATATATATATATATACTCTCATCCTTTACCGTGTGTATTCCCTTTATGTATTTAAAAGTCTCTATCATATCCCCTCTGTCTCTTCTTTCTTCTATACATGTTAAGGTCCTTTATCCTTTCCTGGTAAGTTTTATCCTGCAATCCATGTACTAGTTTAGTATCTTCTTTGAACTCTCTCTAGAGTATCTATATCCTTCTGGAGATACGGCCTCCAGTACTGCGCACAATACTCCAATTGAGGTCTCACCAGTGTTCTGTACAGCGGCATGAGCACTTCTCTCTTTCTACTGCTTATACCTCTCCCTATACATCCAAGCATTCTGCTAGCGTTTCCTGCTGCTCTATTACATTGTCTTCCTACCTTTAAGTCTTCTGAAATAATTACTCCTAAATCCCTCTCCTCGGATACTGAGGTCAGGACTGTGTCAAATATTCTATATTCTGCCCGAGGGTTTTTACGCCCCAGGTGCATTATCTTGCACTTATCCACATAAAATTTCAGTTGCCAGAGTTCTGACCATTCTTCTAGTTTGCTTAAATCCTTTTCCATTTCACTCCAGGAACATCAACCCTGCTACATATCTTTGTGTCATCAGCAAAAAGACATACCTTACCATCGAGACCGTTTGCGTTATCACTAATGATGATCATTATCATTTAATGATAATTTTTTTTTTTCTTTTACTTTTTTTTTTCACATTAAGGGTGCGTTCACACTGAGCAAATCAAGAGCAAATTTGTTCGGAATTCGTGCGGAATTACGCGTGGAAATGGGGGAAAAAGAAGTGAAGGGTTTTTCAGCCATTTCCGCGCAAATTCCACGTGAAAACGATGTCGGGCGGAATTATTTTTTTTTTACCATTGACTTCTATTAATTTCTGCTAGCGGATCCCGCTTGAAGAATGAACATGTTCTTTCTTCAGGCGGAAAGGAATTCAGCGTTGGAATTCTGTTAGCAGAATTTCCGATGTGTGGACAGGACAGCAGAAAAAACATTAAAGTCAATGGGCAGAGGAGATTTGAATCAATTTGGAGCGGAGAATTCAAGAGGAATTACTCAAATAAATTCCTCTTGAATTACTCAGTGTGAACGCACCCTAATAGTCCCCATATGGGACTATTTATAGCAATCATTCGATTGCTAATACTGTTCAGTGCTATGCATAGGGTATAGCACTGATCAGTGTTATCGGTGATGTTCTGCTCTGGTCTGCTCGATCTCTGACCAGAGCAGAAGACCCATGGAAGGCAGCGTAGGCAGATGAGGGGACCTCCGTCTGCCTTTCTGGATGATCGGATCTGTATTGATCACGGCATCTGAGGGGGTTAATGGCGGACATCTGCGCGATCGTGGATGTTGGCCATTACCGGCGGGTCCCTGGCTGCTATTAGCAGCCGGGATCTGCCGCGCATGACCCGAGCATCGCTCCGATGCTGGGGGTTATGTATAAGACGTAAATGTACGTCCTCGTGCGTTAAGTACCACCTCACCAGGTCATACATTTACGTCCTGCGTCGTTAAGGGGTTAATGACTAAATGAAAGCAGAATTTCAGAAATCTTTGCTTTTTAATTCAAAAGGAAAAACTAAAATATTGCAGTAACAATAAGCATTCGGACCCTTTACTCTGTACTTACCTGAAGCCCCTTTGGCAACAATGACAGCCACCAGTCCTTTTGGGGATTTTCTGCCATTCTTCTCTGCACATCCTCTCAAGCTCTGCTGTCCGGTTGGATGGGGACCGTCGGTGGAGGCCATTTTCAGGTCTCTCCAGAGATATTAGATTGGCTTCAAGTCAGGTTTCTGGCCGGACCACTCAAGGACATTCACAGAGTTGTCCCTAAGCCCCTCCTGTCTTGTCTTGGCTGTGCACTTAGGGTCATTGTCTTGTTGGAAGTTGAACCTTCAGCCCAGTCTCTCACTCTGGGTCAGGTTTTCATTAAGAATACAGGGAAACTTAATTTAATAAGTTATTGAAATTATTATTGTATAGTATACAGCACATCAACAATCTGTCATTTGCATTTCAATTGACAATTATATAACATAGCATGGTTTTTGACACTTATTGCCCCAAGAGCCCTGCAGACAAACTAACCCGACTGTCATATTTTTTTGAACTACTAAATTTACATCTGTATTAATTAAATGTAATAAATGTAATACCTTTCCATCTCCCACATTTTATAAGTTTTGAATTACCTAAGAGCCATCAGTTTCTAGTTGCTTTTCTACATATTTGGGTCCTATAGATACAGGGCTCTCCAGTCATGGGTGGGCCTTGCAGGGGGGGGGGCATATCCCCCTCTGGGCCAGTGCCCTAGTAGATCTTTGGGCTGCGGATGCCAGGGGCATGATGATCATCACACCCCTGTTCACTGCAGCCCTCTCAGGAATCCAGGACACACAGGATCCCTGTGAGAGCTCAACTTTTAGCTGTATGTGGGTCTTTAAGATGCACACACAGTAGAAGGACGACGCAACAAGGCAGCCAGGACTTCTGGTGCAGGCAGTGTCTCTGTACCACGCTGCCTGCAACGGAACAGATTACAGGAGAGGACCTGCACCAGGAGGAGCTGCGGGGGAGCGGTGTGATGGCTGAGTTTTGTTTTTTTTTACTATGGGGCCTAATCGTACATGGGGGCACAGATGAGCCTTATACTTTTTGGAGGCACAGAGGGAACAGAAGGGGCCTAATGCTATATGGGGGCACAGAGGGCTCCTAATATTTTATAGGGGCACTGAGGTGGGCCTAATTACCACATGGGGGCACAGAAGAGGCCTAATATAGGGGCATATAGGGGGGGGGTGTTTAACTACTATATGGGGGCTCCCATGGGTGCACTATTACTGAGACAATACACATGGGGAGTTTGTACGGAGGTGAGGAGGATACTAGAACTAAAAGCCTAAAATGTTATGGGCTCACAAAATTGGTACTGTTACTGTGTGGGGCAATACAAATGGGAAGTTTGTATAGAGGTGAAGAGGATGTTGGAACAAGGAGCCTAAAATATTTGTCTGGCAGATTTGAAGAGGAGGAGTCGTGGCCGGAAGAAGCCTCCATGATGGCCCAGGACAGATGGAAAAGAAAAAGAAAAGTGAACGACTCCGATCAGACAAGACGCCTTCCGTGAGTCATTGGATATAACTGTAATCACTTACATGGATTGCAGAACTTGTATAGTGCTGCTATCTACCTCTATTTTGTCACTGCCTAGGGAGAGTATTTTTGTTTCTATAGTGGATTTTTTTCAGTAGCAGTTTGGCAGTAATTATGTAGTGTTCATGGTGTGGCAGTATACTTTGTCTTTTGTAAACTGATATTATTGGTATTATTGGCGATGTTGTTCTTGGTATACTGGATAGGTGGTTATATTGTAAACCTTATATACTTATTGTTATTAGTGTTATTTGGTAACTATGACTTATTTAGGGATATATTTTATCATGCATGGCAAACTGTCCTACTTATGTTAATGTTATGTGTATTTTTGTTACATACCCTATTAGTGCTGTCACTGGGGGTGGGGGATTTGGGCATGCCGAGTAAACAGGTGGTCTAGTGCTGTGCGCTTACAAACCTCCCAGGCTAAAATTTCCCAGCCAAGCCCTGTCTACTTTCTTGGCTTTTTAGACCCATATCACAGTCTGAGCCCCATTGTCATTCTATAAAGTGAATATAACTTTAGTTCTCTTTACATTCTTAGGAAACCCATTGTTCCTCAAAAAGAGCCGTCTCCACTCTTGGAGAAGAAGATCCAAGATTTGGAGGCAAAATTTGCCGAGCTGGAGAGTGCGGATGACGATATTGAAGATATGGGAGATGAAGATGGAGAGATGTTGGAGGCCCCTTCTCTTCCACAGCTCCAAACTCCATTGTCTGGTGAATTAGATCTCATGCAATACACTCCCCAACAGGTAACGGACAGAACGTATAGGAGAATACACATCCGTGTTGTACCTGAGCAGTATCGATGGGTTTGTTGAGAAGTACGAATAGCCCACGTCAGGTTTACACATTCTGTAATGTCCAGATACCGTACAGTCAGAACGTCAGACCAGGTTTAACATATGTTTATCCCCCAGGGCCATAAAGTGGACTTAACATTAGATATTGGAAGTGATATGGTTCTATGTTTTGTTCCCCCTGTTTACTCATTGTGCAGGTAACGTTTTTATTGTGTGTCTGTCGTGCTCACACTGAAAATGGACAGTTTCATTTCAACAATAGGGTTCACACATTTATTTTTTCTACAGTAATGTATATATAGTACATAGACATCCTGACATCTGAATTGGCTACCATAGTAACCCCAGAGCATGCATAAGGTTTACAATACTACAGCAGTCCATTCATTTGAATGGCAGGTCCCTTGCACAGTCAGTGGCTGGGAGAGACCGTTTTTTACAGTATTCCATCACTTTCTGAGGTGGTAATATCAATTTAAAGATGGCCCTATCTGGCTGCAGTATAGTTCTTTCAGTACGATTTGCCCTCTACCAAAGTAAGGCTGGGTTCACACTAAGATTTGTAACTACGTTTCCCGTATACAGCTGGGAGGGGGGGCTTAATCGTGGTCGACCGCGTTTTTGCCTACGGTCGGGAAACCGCATATGGCCGAGAAGCAGCCGACCGGAGGCTGCGGTTCACTCCGGTCGGCTCATAGACATGCATTAAATACGGTTCCCCTATACGCCGCGATTAAGCCCCGCCCCCTCCTCCCAGCCGTATACAGGAACCGTAGTTACAAATCGTAGTGTGAACCCGGCCTAACTGATTGCATTTTAACAGGAGAATAATGGATATCTTTATGCACTGCCACCTTTTTACAATTAGAAATAGAAGAGACAGGCGCTCCATAGAGTAGTAGTAACGTTGAGATCCCGTGATGAGGTAAAAATATAAATAAATTGCTCACCCTGGGTGGTTGTGCAACTTCATACACAACAATGATATAAGCATAGAATAATCCTAGGTCGACTGCAGCCCTTCGGTAGATAAACGGCAATATCAAGGAAAGACTTCAAAGGAACCCGGCTCCGCGGCGCTGAACGACCACAACAGGTGAACCATAAAAGGGAGTTTATTTGACCAGGATGCAACGCATTTCGCTGCGCATGCGCAGCGAAACGCGTTGCATTCTGGTCAAATAAACTCCCTTTTATGGTTCACCTGTTGTGGTCGTTCAGCGCCGTGGAGCCGGGTTCCTTTGAAGTCTTTCCTTGATATTACCTTTTTACAATGACTTACTTCTTCTGTCAGTGCATGCCCATAATATCCTTTAGCAATGGTTGTGTTTTTTTTTTTTACATTTTATTTACGTACAACGAACCACTATAATTTACTATATATAGGTTTGGACTGTAAAAAAGCACATAACTGTAGAAATAATATAACAATAGTTGCAACTATAGGGAAGTAAGAATTTCTTAAAAAGGGGCTATAGGGACTGGGAAGGATGGTCTATACTGTACTAGTAGAGCAGACCAACCAGTGGCTAGGAAGATTAAGGGCCAAGGTAGTAATGGGCCACCATAGTCCACTGGTGTAAACTCTCAATATGTTTAGCATGATTGACCATGGACAAGTTTCTTCTATCTGTAGCATGATAACCTAGGCAGCTCATATGATTGGAAAGGGATAGCCCCTAAATATCTTAAGAGCCAAAATAATTCTGTAGTGTTACCTGTCACTTTTCACATTAAAGATATTAAGAAAATGCTCACACAAGACCAAATTTTTTCTAATTTATTCTAATTTTTTTTAATCAACCAACAAAGAGGGTTTCCAGGATGGCGTATTCTCAAAAGCCACTACACAATAGCTGATTGACCGGGGTGCACCTTCAGCACCTTACTTACCAAGATGTTCATGACCTATACCTAGGACAAGGCCTTTAAAAAAGCCCTGCAAAACCCCCTTTTATGGTAGGGTCACATGTAGTGCATCCACAGTGGGTTTCATGCAGCTGAAATTCCGCTTGCAGCTTTTCCGCTATGGAAAATCTGCAAGCGGATTATATTGCTACCCATTGACTTCAGTCGGTAGCAACATAACCCGCTTGTGGAATTTCAGCTGTAGGAAGCCCCCTGTTGATGTGCTGTGTGTAACCCTACTCTCAAAAGAGTTGTTTCATCAGAGAAGGATTCTTCAGAAATGTCCAGATTACCCAGCCCTGGCTCTGACAGCAGCCTACTCTGTTGGGAGAAGACACAAAGAGATCAGCTTTGTCTGTGCTGCAGCAGGCCATATGTAGCATTATTTGGCACCTATTCAGATACATCATCTAATTCCCCCCTACTGAGCGCCACAAGCTCATAGAAGAGGGGTCCTGAGGGGGCAACCCTCCTGTATGCCCTTTTAGAACCGGAGTCTTTTAGTAGTAGTCTTAAAATGTTCTACCATTACCACAACTGGACACAACAGTTTCCACCAACTCTCTTCCGGTCCAGACTACCTAGACCAAAGAGGCTATTCCGTTTTCAGTGTGATGCACTGTCATTGGCAGGGTGCTTTCTGCTCATCTTATGGCATTATAAGTTGGGGTTCCATATTTGTTGCAGAGTCTTGGTTTTCAAAGGCTTTGCCGCTTGGACAGAGTAAAGAAAAGCAGCAATACCACGTATATATATATATGTTGTCTCATAGCTGATGCTATTCCCTGTCTGAACGAAGCGTTTCTTTCTTACAAATGCAGAATTTTTTTTTTGTTAATCCTTTGCAATTGGTATTTCAAAACACTAAATCAGGCCGCCGCACCACCGAGCTCCCCCCGATGCACCGACGACCTGACGCCAGCGGTCAGGCTGCCCTCCCCTTCCTCATTGACGCAAGGGGGAAACCTAACAGAGGCAGAACCCACTGCGACACCCAGTGACAAACAAACGAAAGATGGCGAACCAGGGGAGACAGTGGACAGCAAATTACCCAAACAGTTGTTAGACAACGGAAAGGTAAATTTTGAGAGCCAAGGTCAGGCCCACTGTTTTTATTCTCTCCAGTATTTAGATGGATAGTAATCTCTTCTCTCTGGGGCGGGGGGCGGATTGCGTGGTATTGCTGCTTTATCGTGGCTGTGCTTGCGTATCTGCTGAATGTCTTCCTAGCTTTTTTTTTTTTATTATTCCTTATGTGTCTCCATTTCCTAGATCTCATCTAACATAGAACCATACCAAAACTGTCCACTTTCTAACCACGGATAGCATAAGACTGCCTGGTGTCAGCAACAGCCACCGAATTAATAAAAAAAAAAAAAAAAAAAAGACTTTTCCACTGGGTTTTAAGTAATTTTAAATGATCACTTTTATTTAGAGTAGTGTTACTTTTTTGGACATCTGAAAGAAATATCTAACATCTTTTCCTTTCTAGTCTACACCTGGCAAGTCTGGTAAGAACAGCGCTAAGAAAGAAGGAGGCAAGAGGAAGATTAATATGAGCGGTTACATCCTGTTCAGTAGTGAGATGAGGGCAGTGATAAAAGCTCAACATCCAGACTACTCCTTTGGTGAACTTAGCAGATTAGTAGGAACAGAATGGCGGAACCTTGAGGCAACGAAGAAAGCGGATTATGAAGGTAAAATACTTATGATTCTACTGTAACCTTCCTTCAGAATCGATCAGTGTAGACTTCTATCCTAGTAGAGAGTCAGGAAAACATGCTGGGATTTTTTTTAAATATAAGGCACCTTTGGAAAAGAAAAAAGTGCGTGTGTGTGTATATGTGTTTATATATATATATATATATGTATGTGTGTATATATATATATATATATATATATATATATATATATATAAAATAAGAAACAGATACTGGCGCAGCACTCCAACAAAAAAGTGATTTAATATCTCATGTCAGCATTACTGCTGACATGAGATATTAAATCACTTTTTTGTTGGAGTGCTGCGCCAGTATCTGTTTCTTATCTTGGATGGACTCTGATCAAGTCCTTTGGGACGCTGGCACCAATTTTCTGGTTGGACTGGATAAGTAGTGCTGCTTTATTTTGGGATTATATATATATATATATATATATATATATATTTTTTTTTTTTTATTATTATTATTATTTACTATAATTTTTTATTTATTTATTTATTTATTTTTAAGGTCCCCATACACTTTATTCAAAAGTTATCAAAACAGACTGTCTACTGTCTGAAGAAGTGTTCTCCAAATTGTTGCAAAACTATACAAGCCTACGGCTAACTGGGCCTGCTGAAATTTGTAGTTTTTCAGCAGCTGGATCTGTTTAAAAACCACTGGTTTAAAGTGTCTGGGGGTCACCAAAGTCTCACACCAACAGATGATGATCTTGAAAGAGAAAGGTTGATCGTGTTGCATTTTGACTGCCAGACTCTATTGTTCTCAGAGAGATCAGTCGCCACCAGAGCGGTTTGGCAGCTGCTTACCACTTGTCTCCATTGAGAGCACATGAACGTTTAACCTTGCCAAACATTTATGTGTATGGGGAGATTGGGAGAGATAGTGGTCTTGTCAACACCTATTGAAAGTGTACAGAGCCACTTTATATGTATTCTCAGTTATAGTTCCCTCACACTAAATTTGTCTCTGGGCTACGGCAGACAAGCTGCAGGGACATGAAATGTCACTATAGCCGGCTATAAACTGTTCTTTATTTTATAAGCATAATACATTGGTTCCAGGAAAATATGAAATTGCACACAATATGGTTACCTATAGATTAAAGTTGACCATATAGATGTTGTTTAGCCGACAGCCATCTTTCCGGATTCCCCTGATACAAATTTGTTCTGAATCGTAAGAGGGAAGAAAGCTGCTGCCAAACACCTCTGCTGCTGACCAAAAATTCATTAAAAAAATGTTTAGCATAAAAACTATTAAAACCATGGGCTATTTTCTGATGACACATTCCCTTTTATCTTTATGAGATAATTGGAGGCAGTATAGTCCCAGGTTGTACTGACACAAGGTTTCAGAAGGAAATATTTGTTTGGTCTTGCCTTTATTCAATGTATTTTTAATGGATTCAGAACATACTTCCCACATTTGGGTACAGGGATATCTTTTAGTAACACTGTGAGGGGGACAAGCAGGACTCTACTTATTTCCATACATATTAGATGCATGTTAGACAAGCCTATATACTTGAATATATATGTGTGTGCAGGTATTTCCATGGTAGATGTCCTGTGCTGGGGTGTGAGGGTTGATATCACTTCAGGATGCCTGACCCTTTGTTCCTGCCTAGATTAACTGCTGCCAAACGTGTCTGGTATTAGCCTATTGCCAGTTTATAAAATCCCCTTGGACCTAAATATTAATGGCTTCTCCTTAGCACACATGTTGTTGGTTCAGCCCCCCAGAACCTTGATGATCAGTAGGGTGTAGGGGTTTCAGCATGTGCCTCGTGCCCTTCATTGTTTACACTGGCACAGCAGCTGGTTTCGCTCCAGACATGGGACACAAGACTTGATTAAATGAATGTATATTTGTTTTTTACAGAACGTGCTGCCAAAGTAGCAGAGCAGCAAGAAAGGGAGCGAGCAGCGCAGCAGCAGCAGCAGCAGCAGAACTCTTCTCCCAGAGCAGGTACTCCTGTAGGAGCTCTGATGGGGGTTGTGCCTCCACCGACACCAATGGGAATGATTAACCCGCAGATGGCACCAGCCTCAGGTAGACTATCCATGAACATGTTGAGAGTGCAGACCCATAGCAGCAGAAGTAAATAACTTTATTAGCACTGTTTGAATAGACATCACAGAGGTTTGACTAAAATATTGGCGCTAAATTGATGGCGTTGAGCCTGGAACAAATTTGCTGTCATGGTGCATTGTTATTTGTAGTTAATGGCTACTGCTGTTTTATGATTGACAGTGGTCAATCCACCAATATTAGCGAACATAATCGTTTTAGTAGCCAATTGTCTGCAGAGGGCCGCCCACACTACATTGTAGCACTAGAGCAAACATGTTTGACTTTATAATATAATCTGGCCATACACAGTGCAATAGCTGTGTGTTTAGCCAACACCTGTCTCTCTTAATCCCCATATACACATGAATCTTTGGCTTGACCAAGTCTTTATGTGTCAGTGTGGAATGGTGAACTGCTGCACGCTCTTTTGGCAACAGCTCATCTCTGAGAAAGAAAGGCTTGGATAGTTGATATACAGAAGATGTCAGGAGGCCTCCATATACATTGGACATTTGGTGGATGTATGTATCCTTAAAGGCCATCTGTGGCCGAGAAAAAAAACGTATCCCCTATTGGCAGGATAGGGGATAAGTGTTTAATCACGGGGGGTCCGAACGCTGGGACCCCCCGCAATCTCCTGCATGGGGCCGCTACTCTGCCGCAGCTCTCCCGTGCAGGAAGCGTGCTGGCCGCAGTATGAAGTTGCGGCCAACTCGCCTCCACCATGTAGTTCTATGGGAGAGGCGGGTAGGCAGCATTCGTGCCTCCCCCATAGAACTGTATGGGGAGGGGATGTAACCGTCGACCGTCACACTGAGCACTAATGCGGGGGCCCCATGCAGGATATAGCTGGGGGTCCCAGCGGTCGGACCCCACGCGATCAAACACTTATCTTCCGATAGGGGATAAGTTGTTTTCCGCTGCAGTTGTCCTTTAAAAGGGGTTATCCAGTGATAGAAAAACAGCTAATTTCATCCTTTTTTTTTTTTTATATTTTTGAATTTTTAATAAAGAAAACAAAAATCACACATACTCTATACAGCAAAATAAGTCAAATAACCCCCCAGGTGAGCACACCAATAGCCCCAATATCTCCAAAATGTAGGAACGGTCAATTATCACAGGGATCATGCAGACCAACAAAAGTAGCAAATCACATATGAACTGTAAAAGGGGAGTACAAAAAAAACGGGCATTGCGGAGGGGAGGGGAGAAGAGCCCAACACATAGGACACACTTAGAAATATCCTCGGAGCTCACCCCTCATCACCACACCTAGTCTAGGACTGGGAGGCCCCCTGCAGCGGAGGATCCGTAGATACATCCACTCTTTGTCAAACTTCTTGGGGCACTTACGACTCACATACAGGACGTGATACATGGGAAGATATTTATTCACCAAGGAAATCCACCGGGAAACAGGAGGAGAGGACACATCCTTCCAAGCTGTAACAATAACTTTACATGCGCAGAACAGAAGGAAATAAACGAAAATGCGCCTGTAAGAGCCCAGCTAATTTAATCCTTAAAGTGCACCACACCTGTCTTCAGGTTGTGTGTGATATTACAACTTGGATGCATTCACTTGAAAGGAACTGAGCTGCAATACCACAAACTACCTAAAGACAGGTGTGGTGCTGTTCTTGAAAGAAATCAGTGCTGCTTTTCTAATCCTGGGTAACCCCTTTAAGGGGAATCGGTCAGCTGTATTTGCTGTAAAGAGATGCAGACACGGTTGAATAGCTGTTAGGGTATAAAAGAAAACTGTACCTTTCCTTGAGCTAATGATCATTGCCAAACAAATAAAATTACTGCTCAAGTGCCACAGCCTGGCACTCCTCTCAGCTTCATTAATTGACATCATCAGAGCCCTGTACATCAATAGAGAGAAGGCACTTTAGCATTTAATTCCACCTCCTTGACACTTCTCTGAGAAATAAAAAACACAATTTTCTAAGTTTGGCAACCACCAATCAACTAAGGGCAGGGGCACACGGGGCACATCCGCATGGTATTTGCTTCTGCGAATGCGCCGACAGCAGTCACAGAGGGACTGCAGAACGAGCTCCCGTTGTGTGTCTGCTCATAATGGCGGATTTCCCACTGTAGACATTGCCACGTCCGGAAGCTAGCTCTGCAATCCCTCTGTGACTGCCATCAGCGCATCCGCAGCGTGAAATACTCTGCAGATGCACCCTGCCCTACAAGCTATCTGCTGCAGCAAATACACCTGACAGTTTCTTTTAACAGTTATGACCAGCTTTAACACAGAAATACATAATGGAGTTACCTGGTTACATTTAAGGGGAGTACTCCTTTTAAAGAAGACATTCAGTACCTTGTTTTTAGCTTACACATGGCCTTTCCTGAAAGTATCCACAATAAGGACACAGTCTGTAAATCTCAAAAATTGTAATGGATTATAGAAAATCTCAAAAATTGTAATGGATTATAGAAAAGTATTTGATTCTCTATTCCTGTTGAAGGTTGTGTCTAGTATTGCAGTTCCATTTATTTCACGTGCATGGAGATGGTTTGCTATACCAGGTTCAGCTTATAGACAATGAAGGCACTGGTTCTAGAGGAAAAAACTGACTTTACACACCTCTAAATAATATATATATATACAGTATAAGAGTATAATGAACAGTAAGCAGCAGTCAATTTGTATGTAATGGGTTAGCATTGACTGCTGGTTGGGAAGGCATATGCTTGTCTTAGACCTCCTTATATGCTACAGAATGAGGATCATTTAGGCTCGGTTCACATTTGGACCTGCTCCTATATAACAACCATGGAAAATATCTTTGTTTCTCCGTTATGACTACATGACATGCCATTGTCTTCTTTGGAGAGTAAATTAGCTCTGTACATCTGAGATCATCCCTCCTTGTCTTTTACAGTTAGCGCGATAGTTTAGATAATGCTTTTTATAAATGGTTATTATTTGCATTTTCAATTGAATCAAGCAAAACCTTAAAGGGGTAATAAACCAGATACATACATCTGTTACATTCGGTTAATATCATTTGGACAGTACTGGCTTGTAAATGGACACTGGGTTGGTGACATGTGGCATTTCAGGGTTTCCATTGGTGGTCACCTGACCACATCAGCACCCGCTGTTCATTGGTAGGCAGGGTCAGTGGCGGCCTGTCATCTTTGTTACTAGATATAACATACCCAGAGTGCAGGGCATATCACTGCAGTATGTGACCTGAATACATCCCCCTCCTTGCAGTCTCCCTGTGTCAGCGGCATGTGCTGTGCCATCCAGATGCATCTTAACCAGCACATATGCCATTGTCTTTCAGCCTTGGATGGAAGTGACAACACTGTGGGGATAGTCAGGGAGAGGTCTGGGGTATGTTGTTGGAGAGGTGGTGTATGGGGAGAAGGAAAAAAGAATTTATCATTATTAATAAAATGATATAATCCTGACACTGAGGAGCTGAGTCCGCGGTCACATGAGCGCTGATAAAAACATTTAATGGTATATCAGACTGATGGAGGATACATGTCTAAGTAGATAGCCCTAACTTTACATGTTCAGTATTAGTTATAAAACTTCCCAGAAAACAATTATATACAAACCGATCAAATGGTCTGTGTCATACGAGAATTTTGGTGGCTTTTGGAGTCTCTGCTTTTAATCTGATCAATGTTATAATGGAGAAACCATTCTGAGCATTAAATAACTTCCATCCTTTCATGCTGTAGCTATTAACATGACATGTTTTGTTCAAATGCTAACTCATATGTATATTCACTACATTAATGTCACAAATCTAACGCCATTTTTATTCATTTTAGTGCATGTTTGTATTAATCCATTATAATGCATGTTATTGATGCACGTTTGTTCTTCAAGGCATGATAGGGGGCTATCCGCCTGGCCTGCCACTAATGCAGGGCTCAGTTGATGGCATTGTTAGCATGGGCAGCATGCAGCCTCATCATCATGGGGTGCTACCACCTCCCCACCTCCTTCCACCAGGTATACCAGGCATCCCGGGCATCTCCCTGCAGGGTAAGAACGTCCTCACCTCATTCACTCACTTCCATTCCATCTCTTATGGAACCACTTATAGATGTTTTATCATGATAGCTATAACCATCTACAACAAACAATAAGTCATTTCGATTTTATATGGTTCTTGTTAGGTTAAGATATGACCTAATTTTGAGAGAAAATACATATCTGCTCCAAAATATGGTTTCCTTTTCTAGCTTGTATAAATGATTCTCTACTAATTTTGTACATTTGAGCATCTCTTCTCTTGGAATGGTTAGAACATTATGTGGTTGAATTAGGGGCCATCTGTGGATCTAAATATGCCACACGTGCTACTGAAGTTGGTGATTGGCAGCCACAAAAGGTCTCCATGATTATACTTCATCCAATATGCTGCTATCCCCATAAAAGCTTAAAAACATTTATACACCTTCTGTAGCTGTCAGCCAAACATTTATGTGGTCAACAGCCATCACTTCTGAGCCCTCTATGCACATTGATTGCCTTCGTTTAGTGTTTATGTCCTCAAATGGAGAGAGGAGGGGTAAGCCACTGACAGACTGCCTATATCCCCAAAATAAAAGGATTGGGTGATTAAAATCCAGCATAACCAATCCTTTTCTCCTCTGACATAATCTGTCAGGGGACGGTTGGGAAATCAAGGTGCACATTAGACAGTTGCTGAAATGGCTTATTTGGCTGACATTTCTCTAACATTTCTGGACCTTTTAAGGAAATCTGTCGGCTCCATTTCCTGCTAAGAGCTGCAGGACACTGTTGGATAGCTGTTGGGGTATAAAAGCAAACTGTACCTTTTTAAAGGATAGGGAATAAGTGTCAAATTGCGGGGGGTCCGATTGCTGATCTCCCGACTGCGCCCCCGCTTTCTGCATGAAAAAAGCGGCGTCAACCACAGAATAAAGCTGCAGCCGCCATGCCCCCTCCATGAAGCACTATGGAGATTGTGGAGTGATGAGTCGACACACCCCATTTAGGATTAGAACTGGGGCACAGTTTGGGAGATCGTGGGGTTCCCATCGGTCTGATCCCCAGTGATCTGACACTTATTCCCTATGCTTAGGGGATAAGTTTTAAAAATGGGAGTTCTTTAAATGGTTGTTGCCCAAAATCTTTTAGTTTTTTTTTAAATCTCTCAGCCAAGTGTCAAGGAGGTAGAGCCAAATTACTGCTACAGCTTGGCATCTACTTGCTATTCTTTACCTGCCATCTCCTTCTTGATTCATGTAAAGAGTTATGCTTGGGAGGAACAGAGAGGTGAGGTCAGGTGAGGAAGCGTACCAGAATGTGGCACTTGAGCAGCTAGGCCCCACCTTCTTGACACTTGGCTTAAAAAAAAACGTTGGAAAAACTTGGAAACCTTTTTCAGCTCCAGGAAAGATACAGTTTGCTTTTATACCCTTAGGCTAGGTTCACACTGCGGAATCTCCGGGCATAAAATTTCTGCCTGGTGATTCCGAGTGCGGCCGGTCTCCAATAGACTGCAATGTGTTCCGTGAGTATTTCCACTTCACAAATTCTGAAGTGTGAATTTGTGGACGGAAAACCATTCACTATACAGTACATTTTAGGAAGCGAATATATGCCTGCAATTTCAAAGCGGAATTGCAGGCAGAAATTCCCTAGTGTGAACCTAGCCTAACATCATCAATTGGTATCTGCAGCTGACAGATTCCCTTCAACAAAAGAGTTGGTTAAATATTTTTTAAAGGGGTACTCCGGTGAAAACCCTTTTTCTTTTAAATCAACTGGTGGCAGAAAGTTAAACATATTTGTAAATTACTTCTATTAAAAAATCTTACTCCTTCCAGTACTTATTAGCTGCTGAATGCTACAGAGGAAATTCCTTTCTTTATGGAACACTGATGACATCACGAGCACAGTGCTCTCTGCTGACCTTTTTAGCAACCGTGCATAGCAGATGTATGCTAAGGGCAGCATGGTGGCTCAGTGGTTAGCACTGCTGCCTTGCAGTGCTGGGGACTTGGGTTCAAAACCCACTAAGGACAACAATAAATACAGCGTTATTATTATTATAATAACGTCAGCAGAGAGAACTGTGCTCGTGATGTCATCAGAGAGCATTCCAAAAAGAAAAGAATTTCCTCTGTAGTATTCAGCAGCTAATAAGTACAGGAAGGATTAAGATTTTTTAATAGAAGTAATTTACAAATATGTTTAACTTTCTGCCACAAGTTGATTTAAAAGAAAAAAAAAGGTGTTCACTGGAGTACCCCTTTAAATGTAAGAGAAACCTGTGTGTATATATATATATATTAGGTGCCTGCAAATTGATATACAGTATAATTGTGGGAAAAAATTCAGTATACATTATAATTTTTTTGGTTTTAATTCCTGCTCATCTCGAGCCAATTGGGTCGTCATTGATTGACAGCCCTTCTAATAGAATACTGCATACAGAGATAGCTGGCAATCACTAATAATCCCACCCACTGAACTCCTAAACCCAGAGTGAATAAGATGATGTAAAATAAAAAAATTACTCATTAGACAGAATTTTGGTTCTGCCCATAGATAGGACTGCATGTTAAATATACTGGATCAAAAGATTCTTTGTTTTAATTAAAAAAAATAT
The DNA here is from genome assembly GCF_029499605.1 of Hyla sarda. Classification (NCBI taxonomy): domain Eukaryota; kingdom Metazoa; phylum Chordata; class Amphibia; order Anura; family Hylidae; genus Hyla; species Hyla sarda. The sequence goes on along the minus strand of NC_079194.1, from coordinate 74,175,464 downwards.
ATATATTTTTTTATTAAATAGGTGATCTTTTAAGTGCCAATACCTTTATTCTATTTATTTAGGTATTTATCTAGGCATTTATTTGCTTTATTTTGTAACTTGGGATACAAGTGTGAGTTTGGTCTGCACGATCCAAGGTCCATCAACACTTAGTGAGCCTTTCCCATAGTTTTATTGCGTTTTCAACATGCCAATTTCCATTTAATTTTTAGTTTCCACTTCTTCTGTGATATGTCCTATACCCCTGCTCCATACTCGCTTTATGATAGTGTACATCGTTTTTTGTTGTTTTTTTTCCTCTTCGCTTTAAAATAAGAGCACATCTGCAGGCACTAACTCTGCCACCGTACCACATCTGTGGATCCAACATAGTGGTGTACAGAATTTGTAAGAAAATAAGTCCCCTGACTATATAGACCAGTGTTTTCCAACTAGGGTGCCTACAGCTGTTGCAAAACTACAACTCCCAGCATGCCCGGACAGCCTTCGGCTGTCCGGGCATGCTGGGAGTTGTAGTTTTGCAACAGCTGGAGGTACCCTGATTGGGAAACACTGATATAGACTGTGTTCACATATTTACCATGCAGACCCCACATAAGAAAAGGTTCTCTAATTGGGTGCATCTCATTGCTATTCATTAGAGATGAGCGAACTTACAGTAAATTCGATTTGTCACGAACTTCTCGGCTCGGCAGTTGATTACTTTTCCTGTGTAAATTAGTTCAGCCTTCAGGTGCTCCGGTGGGCTGGAAAAGGTGGATACATTCCTAGGAAAGAGTCTCCTAGGACTGTGTCCACCTTTTCCAGCCCACCGGAGCACCGGAAAGCTGAACTCATTTATGCAGGAAAAGGCATCAACTGCCGAGCCGAGAAGTTCGTGATGGATCGAATTTACTGTAAGTTCGCTCATCTCTACTATTCATTAAAGGGGTATTCCAGGCAAAAACTTTATATCAACTGGCTCCGGAAAGTTAAACAGATTTGTAAATTACTTCTATTAAAAAAATCTTAATCCTTCCAATAGTTATTAGCTTCTGAAGTTTTCTGTCTATCTGCTCAATGATGATGTCACGTCCCGGGAGCTGTGCATGATGGGAGAATATCCCCATAGGAGCTGGACAGCTCCCGGGACGTGAGTCATCAGAGAGCAGTTGGACAGAAAACAACAACTCAACTTCAGAAGCTAATAACTATTGGAAGGATTAAGATTTTTTAATAGTAAGTAAGTAATTTACAAATCTGTTTAACTTTCCGGAGCCAGTAGATATATAAAAAAAAGTTTTTGCCTGGAATACCCCTTTAAATTGATATTCCACTTAGGCTGAAAAAAACTACACGGCTAGTAACCACATGACAAGGCCGCAGCAATGTGGGGTAAAACACACGCAGCGCAGCAGTTATCTTTGAGGCAGGACACTGCTATGTGTGAACCCAGCCTAATGCTGCATGTTAACTTCTATCAAAATAACTAACAAACTAATCCTATAAAAGTAATGGACTTTGGTGTCACATGTTTGCTTCTGACCAGTTGCTAAGGCTAAGTCATTTGCAGTTTATTTTTACTCTATAGGGAGTCATTGCCACAATTACGTTACTCCACCCTATATGCAGGTGTCATATCATAAATCGTACCAGCTAGATTCGGTTCTCACAACTTTTTGCTGTACATCTTGGATATGTGTCATCTAGAGATGAGCGAACTTACAGTAATTCAATTCGTCACAAACTTCTAGGCTCGGCGGTTGCTGACTTTATCCTGCATAAATGAGTTCAGCTTTCAGGTGCTCCCGTGGGCTGGAGACTCTTTCCTAGGACTGTATCCACCTTTTCCAGCCACCGGAGCACCGGAAAGCTGAACTAATTTATGCAGGATAAAGTCAGCAACTGCCGAGCCGAGAAGTTTGTGACGAATCGAATCACTGTTAACTTCGTCATTCTGTGAAAAAAGGTATGTCAACATATACTGTGGCACTCTGCAGCAAGTCTATTCACAATTAAAGGGGTACTCCGCTGGAATTTTTTTTTTTTTTTTTTTTTTATGAACTGATGGCAGAAGGCTAAAGGGTAGCTCCCACCATCCTCTTTTTTTTTTTTTTTCCCTGTCCCTGCCTATTGCCCATCTATCCCTAACCCCCTCCCTGCCTTTATTTTTTTTTTTGATTATCTTAAAAATGTTTTTTTTTTCTGCCTTGTAGTGTGCTCACTACCAGGCAGACTTCCCCAGCAGGCACCACCTCACTGATGCCTGCTGGGGGCCGACTTCCGCCCTTAGTTCTCCTGACAGGGTGCCTCCAGCTGTTTCACCACTACAACTCCCAGCATGCCCTGACATCTATTTGCTGTCAGGGCATGCTGGAAGTTGTAGTGGTGAAACAGCTGGAGGCACCCTGTGTTGGAAGACACCCAGCCCCCGACCAATATTGCCCAATTTCTTAACCTGATGTTGTTCATCCGTTATCATCCGTTATTACCCGTTACATCCTGTTTTGTTTTTTTTATCATGTTTTTAAAGGGGTACTCCCCTGGAAAAAAAAATTTTTTAAATCAACTGATGCCAGAAAGTTAAACAGATTTGTAAATTACTTCTATTTAAAAATCTTAATCCTTCTAGAACTTATCAGCTTCTATTTGCTCCACAGGCAGTTCTTTTCTTTTTGAATTTCCTTTTCTGCCTGACCACAGTGTTCTCTGCTGACACCTCTGTCCATTTTAGGAACTGTCCAGAGCAGGAGAGGTTTTCTATGGGGATTTGCTCCTACTCTGGACAGTTCCTAAAATGAACAGAGATGTCAGCAGAGAGCACTGTGGTCAGACAAAAAAGGAATTACTCTGGAACATACAGCAGCTGATAAATACCAGAAGGATTAAGATTTTTAAACGGAAGTAATTTACAAATCAGTTTAACTTCCTGGCACCAGTTGATTTAAAAAATATATATGTTTCCAGGGGAGTACCCCTTTTAACCCTTTTTTTGGAAAGCTGTACTGAGCATGCTCAGTACAAAAAACAGATGTTAAAAAAAAAAACTGGCAATAACTTTTTTTTTGGAACATCCATTTCCCATTGACTTCAATGTTAAATTTTAACATCCTTTTTTTTTTTTTTTTGCTGGACCAAAAATTAGTGCTTGCACCATCTTTTGTGCTGGCAAAAATAACTGACATTAGTAAAAAGGGACATGCCTGATGCAAAAGGATGTTCAAAAAATCCCATTGACATGAATGGGATTTTTTGATGGCCGTTTTCAGGACTTTTTGCCAGGAGTAATAACAGAGGTTTTTTGCAGGTTGATACCTGTAGCGTGAAAGGGGCACAGCAAACGCTGCTGCCCCTTCATACTAGCGTCATTGGGGATCTCAGAACCTGGACTCCCACAGCTCAAATCTTAGGACACATCAGAAGTTTGTTTTAAATGTTTCGTTATATTTTAACTTCAGAGAGCATAGATACAGATATCACCAAGCTCTGGTGCTCAACCCTTGAAGAGTTAAAGGCGATGGTCTCAAACTGTGGCCCTCCAGATGTGGCAAAACTTCAACTCCCAGCATGCCCGGACAGCCGTTGGCTGTCCGGGCATGCTGGGAGTTGAAGTTTTGTCACATCTGGAGGGCCACAGTTAAAGGCATCGACTTATGAAGACAACAACTCTTCTAAAGATGGCCGCCTTGGAAGAAGTAGCATTAGGGAATGTTAAAGGGGTTGTCCAGGATTAGAAAAACACCTGTATATAACTTTTAGGCTGGCACCCATACAAGTGACGATATTTGTATAGAGAGAAGCCTGTCTCGTGACGGCTCCTGCATAGCAAATATAGAAAGCAGAATGTCAACAGTGAACAGTTTCGGGTCCACTATGACATTTATATGGTTGGGCTCAGTAGTTGTCCTTTTATTTCCAACATTACTATACTGTGTATGGTCCTAAATGTCAGACTGAGTATATGTGAGATCAATGTTAATTCTCTGTTTGTTTTCTAGGAGTCATGGCACAAGGTGTATCTTCCATAGTAGGATCACCTGCAGCTGGAAATAACCCTTACAATCAGCAGGTAAGCCGATCTCCATTGTGTATTATCATGATTAATAGCTGGTCAAAACTATTAGATGGTAATCGGCCGTATGATGTATCAGTACAAACACAATAAGATATAGGACAAAAATATTCACAAAGGAAAGACAACAACTTCCAGCATGCCAAACTAGGAGTTGTAGTTTTGCAGCAGCTGGAAGGCCACAGGTTGGGGAACCGTAATAGAGACTATTAGGCTAGGTTCAGACTACGGAATTTCCGCCTGCAATTCCGCTTTGAAATTGCAGGCGGAAATTCCGCTTGCTAAAATGTACTGTATAGTGAATGGTTTTCCGTTCACAAACTCACACTACGGAATTTGTGAAGGGAAATTTGTGAACGTAAAATCTGCTTGGAAATTTCCACCTGAAGAATGGCATTGCCCTTTCTTCAGGCGGAAATCCACGCAGAACACATTGCAGTCTATGGGAGACTGCAGTGTCTGCGCGGTCCTAATGCCGACTGATTCAGTCAGTGCTGGCCGCACTCGGAATCTCCGGGCGGAAATTTTCTGCCCGGAGATTCCGTAGTCTGAACCTAGCCTTAACATTTAAAGGATAACTCCGGGATGTACAACTTATCCCCTATCCTAAGCATAGGGGATAAGTGTTAGATCGGGGGGAGGGGGGTCCGACCGCTTAGGATAGGGGATAAGTTTTACATCCCGGAGTTATCCTTTAACAACATTTCCATTATATTTTTTGTCTGCTTCAGAGACAAATGAGAATAACAATAAGGCCTTGTTCTCACTACAGAGATTCCTTGCTAAATTAAAGGGGCATTCTGGCTTTATACATCTTATCCCCTATCCAAAGGATAGGGCATAAGATGTATGATCGCAGGGGTCCCACCGCTGGGGACCCCTGTGATCTGTGCCGGGAGCTGGGGAAGTGACGTCACGGCCACGTCCTCTAGTGATGTCACACCACACCTCCTCCTTTCATGTCTATGGGAGGGGGTGTGACTGCCTCAGGCGTCACTAGGGGGCGTTGCCGTGACGTCATGTCCCCGTCTCGGACACAATGCCTGGCACAGAATGCAGGGGGGCTGCACCAAGATCGCGGGGTCCCCATCGGCGGAACCCCTGCGATCATACATCTTATCCCCTATCCAAAGGTGTATAAGATGTATAAAGCCAGAATACCCCTTTAAGGGCCCATTCACACTTCGGAATTTGCCATCCTTATTGAAGGCAATGCCGTCTGCACAGAACTCCACCGAAAACATGTTGATTCTTTTGGGGAGTCCAGAATTTACTCTGAGAATGATAATGATTTATTGCATTGCCTTATTACTTTACCATTCTACATCTAATGTTAAACCACAATCAGGTTTTCTTCTTAACTTTACAGATGGGTCTTCTAGTCCAACCAGGGCAGCAGGCACCACCACCTTATCCTGGCCAGGTACAAAGTAGCCAGCCTGTCATGCAGCAGCCTTCAACCCCAATATTTGTCGCACCCCCTCCCAGAACTCAGCGGTTACTTCATTCTGAAGCCTACTTGAAATATATTGAAGGGTTAACAGCAGAATCGAACTGCATCAGCAAATGGGACCATACATTGTCAGGTGAGAACTGGAATCTGTCATGTTCGGTGGGGAAAAACTTGTTACACCCCTTTCTGACCCATAGCGAAAATGCACATCATGAATTGCAGTCAGTACCTGTAAGATTATGTAGACTTGCTGATCTAATAAAAAGATGAGTGGTGAGACCGTGGCTCTAATACGCTGCCCCAAAACTCAACAAGGGAGGAATCCGCTTTGTAGCAGAGATCGCTGGTGGTAATCGCCAGTCTGCCAGGTATATCGGTCTCTTCCTTTGGATTTTACCATGATCTAGGATGCAGGTCATACCAATTCAGTAGGACTAATCCACCTTTTGGCATCTTGACAATTTTCATTGTGGAATAAGTGAAGTTCTAATCCACGTGGATTTCAGATACATGGCTGCTGGAGTTCAGAGTAAATGACGGTGGATATTTCCATTGTGTGTTTTCTGACTGGAAATATGTGTAAAAGAAAATACTCGCCCCAACGGCCTGACAGCCACAGCCGTCCATCTAAATGCCCGATGCAAATAGCCTATCTTACCTTGCAGAAAGGGAAAAGGTATGGGCGGCTTTAACCCCTTAAGGACGCAGGACGTAAATGTACGTCCTGGTGAGGTGGTACTTAACGCACCAGGACGTACATTTACGTCCTAAGCATAACCGCGGGCATCGGAGCGATGCCCGTGTCATGCGCAGCTGATCCCGGCTGCTGATCGCAGCCAGGGACCCGCCGGCAATGGCCGACGCCCGCGATCTCGCGGACGTCCGCCATTAACCCCTCAGGTGCCGGGATCAATACAGATCCCGGCATCCGCGGCAGTTCGCGATTAAAATGAACGATCGGATCGCCCGCAGCGCTGCTGCGGGGATCCGATCATTCATAACGCCGCACGGAGGTCCCCTCACCTTCCTCCGTGCGGCTCCCGGCGTCTCCTGCTCTGGTCTGTGATCGAGCAGACCAGAGCAGGAGATGACCGATAATACTGATCTGTTCTATGTCCTATACATAGAACAGATCAGTATTAGCAATCATGGTATTGCTATGAATAGTCCCCTATGGGGACTATTCAAGTGTAAAAAAAAATGTAAAAGTAAAAGTTAAAAAAAAGTGAAAAATCCCCTCCCCCAATAAAAAAGTAAAACGTCCGTTTTTTCCTATTTTACCCCCAAAAAGCGTAAAAAACATTTTTTATAGACATATTTGGTATCGCCGCGTGCGTAAATGTCCGAACTATTAAAATAAAATGTTAATGATCCCGTACGGTGAACGGCGTGAACGAAAAAAAATTTAAAAAGTACAAAATTCCTACTTTTTTAATACATTTTATTAAAAAAAAATTATAAAAAATGTATTAAAAGTTTTTTATATGCAAATGTGGTATAAAAAAAAAGTACAGATCATGGCGCAAAAAATGAGCCCCCATACCGCCGCTTATACGGAAAAATAAAAAAGTTATAGGTCATCAAAATAAAGGGATTATAAACGTACTAATTTGGTTAAAAAGTTTGTGGTTTTTTTTAAGCACAACAATAATATAAAAGTACGTAATAATGGGTATCATTTTAATCGTATTGACCCTTAGAATAGAGAACACATGTCATTTTTACCATAAATTGTACGGCGTGAAAACAAAACCTTCCAAAATTAGCAAAATTGCGTTTTTCGTTTTAATTTCCCCACAAAAATAGTGTTTTTTGGTTGCGGCATACATTTTATGATATAATGAGTGATGTCATTACAAAGGACAACTGGTCGCGCAAAAAACAAGCCCTCATACTAGTCTGTGGATGAAAATATAAAAGAGTTATGATTTTTAGAAGGCGAGGAGGAAAAAATGAAAACGTAAAAATTAAATTGTCTGAGTCCTTAAGGCCAAAATGGGCTGAGTCCTTAAGGGGTTAAAAGGGTACTCCGGTGGAATTTTATTTTATTTTTTTAAATCAACTGGTGGCAGAAAGTTAAACAGATTTGTAAATTACTTCTATTAAAAAATCTTAATCCTTCCAGTACGTATTAGCTGCTGAATACTACAGAGGAAATTATTTTCTTTTTGGAACACAGAGCTCTCTGCTGACATGACCACAGTGCTCTCTGCTGACATCTCTGTCCATTTTAGGAACTGTCATAGTAGAAGAAAATCCCCATAGAAAACATATGCTTCTCTGGACAGTTGTTAAAATGGACAGAGATGTCAGCAGAGAGCACTGTGGTCATGATGTCAGCAGAGAGCTCTGTGTTCCAAAAAGAAAATAATTTCCTCTGTAGTATTCAGCAGCTAATAAGTACAGGAAGGATTAAGATTTTTTAATAGAAGTAATTTACAAATCTGTTTTAACTTTCTGGCACCAGTTGATTTAAAAAAAAAGTTTCCCACAGGAGTGCCCCTTTAAAGTACAGAATTATTAGTTTTGCTGAAATATCCCTTTTATAGTTAAAAGAAAATGTGGCTCCAAAACACTTTTAGTATCAGTTTTCTCAGTTTTTTGTGACTTTTCCGGCAGATTTCAGTAAGAGGGTGAGCTGTTGTTACATCTAGATCTATAATACACTAAGTTTAACTCTTTCATTCAGTGATCCTCAACCTGTGGGTCCTCAGCTGTTGCAAAAAAAAAAAAGTGTAAGGATAACGCACTCACCGCAGGCTTTATTCAATATTCACAATGGACAGAAACAAAGGGAGCATCGATGGAACAGGTGAGGCTGGGGGCGTACACAGGGGCGGCAACAAGTTTCGCGCACTGAGGCGCTTCCTCTGGCCCGTACTCCGTACGGGCCAGAGGAAGCGCCTCGGTGCGCGAAACTTGAATATTGAGGAAAGCCTGCATCTGCTGCGGTGAAGCCTGCGGTGAGTGCGTTATCCTTACACTTCTTGTTGTCAGAATATCTACTGTACCTCTATACTTTTGGATGAGAGCACCCCCACGACTCATTGGCCTTAGGGACAGACACACGTGCGGTTTGCTTTACATGCATTGGTAGACCCAGTCACTAGCGGTGTCGGATTTTTTCTTTCTTGTCTGAATTTATTTTTCCAAAACTACTACTCTCATCATGCCTGGAGAGCCGTTGTTGTTTTGAAACAGCTACAGGTTGGGGGAACACCTTTTAGATGTTGATTAGTACAATTGGTTGTGTGCCAGACATGTGGTCCTACATTCTTACTTACCCTACTTTTCCATTTTAGCTCGGAGACGAGATGTCCACTTATCCAAAGAACAGGAGAGCCGGCTTCCCTCCCATTGGTTGAAGAGCAAAGGGGCCCACACGACCATGGCCAACGCATTATGGCGCCTCCGAGATCTGATGCTTAGAGACACCTTAAACATCCGCCAGGCGTACAACATTGAAAATATTTAACCCTTCACCACTGTTTCCCCCTCCCCCTCCCCTTTCATACCAAGATCATATTTGTGGAGCAATTGATGTTTTTAGTGACTGGAGGCCAATCTTTTTTTATTGTATTTCTGTACATTGTAAGACCATTTTGATATGAGGACGTTTTTAATAAGCTTAATTTTGATTTGTTGCTTTTTTTTTTTTTTGTTATGTATTAAGTTGTAAAGTACAACGTTTTTACATATTTTCAGTTGTGTGTTTGGGATTTAGGGCCGAAGATGCTCATTGCTGGCTGTGTGTTTGGTACATTGTTTTTTCTATTGTAATTGTTGGTTCGGCCGTACCACACATCGCCATTGTTTTAAATTAAATGTCTTTATCACTATCTGGCTTGTGTTTTTTTTGCAGTCAAGTATGTGTATCCCCGATGGTTTACATTCTTTATTTGTGGTCTGCAAACACAGATCCTTCCTCCTTACCCGCTCTCACTAAATCTCTGTATTTCACATCACTTTGTATTTCAAATCACTATTATATTTCAGGAATTCGAAATGTCATATTAACAATAGAGACAATGATTTATTTCACCTTCTGTTTTTCCCCCATTACCTTTCCAGTGGCTCAGAAGTTTACATACACTTGGTTAGTATTTGTTAGCATTTTGCCTTTATATTGTCTAATTTGGGTTCACAAGTTTTCACAATAAGTTGTTGGAATTTCAGTCCATTCCTCCAGACAGAACAGATGGAGTCAGGTGTGTCCCCTCCTTGCGCGCCCACAATTTTTCAGTTTTGCCCATAAACTTCTAATGGGATACAGTTCAGGGTTTCATGGTGGCTGCTCCGTTACCTTCACTTTGTTGCTATTATAAATATATGTTACTCACTGGGTCATGCAGATTCTTTGCATGTCTTTTTTTTTTTATGTGTCTAGCTTCTGTATTTTGCTTACAAATCCCTCTGTTCTGCTGCTCACTCTTTCTAACATCCACTGCTCAGGAAGGGGCATGTCTGAGGAAAGCACTAAGCCCATCCCTCACTTACCAGGCATTAAAGGGGTACTCCGGCACTTAGACATCTTATCCCCTATCCACTGCTGGGGACCTCCGTGATCTTGCACGCCGCACCCCGTTAAAATCAGTCCCCGGAGCATGTTTGCTCCGGGTCTGAATACTGTTGATCAAGGGGCCAGAGCGTTGTGATGTCACGGCTCCGCCCCATGTGACGTCACACTCCGCCCCCTCAATGCAAGCGCATGGGAGGGGGCGTGACAGCTGACATCACACGGGGGCAGAGCCGTGACATCACAACGCTCCGACCCTGTGATCGACAGTAATCAGACCCAGAGCGAACACGCTCTGGGGACTGATTTTAACGGGGTGCGGCGTGCAAAATCACGGGGGTCCCCAGCAATGGGATCCCCGCGATCAGGCATCTTATCTCCAATCCTTTGACTTTATCCATGTGTCTGCTGTGCTGGGTCACATCCAATCACTGTAGGCTGCTCTGTAACCCCCTCCTCTCTGTTTTCATACTGCAGTCTTTGTCTCTGCTTGTGCTTCAGTTGGGTTGAAGATGATGCAGCCGGACAGGTTTATGTTCTGGATGGAATGGGGACGCCTTAGTTATGTTATATTATCAGCCATGATTTATATAAAAAGGTAATAAAATTGTATATAAAAAGGTTAATGTTTTGCCAATATGTAGCAACCAATCAGATTGCTTCTTTTAATTTTAACAAGGCCTCTGCAAAATGAAAGAAGTGATCTGATTGGTTGCTATGGGCAACTCAGCAACTTTTCCTCTGAACAGGTTTTGATAAATCCCCCGTGTGCATACTTCTTTGGGCTTCATCACTGCTTATCCTGATCATAAGGACCCATCCAAGCCTAATGTGCTGGGCCTCTGCCCAGGTAGTGATGCAGTGTACAGATGTATTGGACACATTGCCCTCTCCTTCACCTGTTATTTTCCTTTCTGTCATACATTAGAGGGCTGGGGCTGTTCGTGGGCATTTATGGGCTAGCTGCAGGGACAATAGAAAAGGGTGCAAACTTGCCACTGGACAAGATGGGCATTACAGATATGAGATTCTTTTTATGGTGTTTGGTGATATCCGAGGGTAACATTTAGGTGGTATCTGTGTCCTGCATACATTTAGCTTTGTAAATTAAGTAAATTTGTGGATGGCACATTGTGTGGATCTCTTGTTGTAGGCATCTGTGATTGGCTTACATCAGGGGTCCTCAAACTACGGCCCGCGGGCCACATGCGGCCCGCCGAGGAAATTTATCCGGCCCGCCGCTGCCTGGGACATGCCTGTGTCCCGAAAGATGTTTTCGGGACACAGGGATGCGCTCTCGGAGACCCCGCGTTTACTTAAAAAACGGAGAGGCCGCCGGGAAGGTGGCGCATGCAGGGACGTAATTGATGCCGTGCTTGCGCCCATAGCAACGGAGCGCGGAGGAGCGGGGCAGCGATTAGGACGTGCGCTGGCCAGCTAGGTAAGTGTTACCAGCGGCACGTCAGCTTCGGTGCTCCGACCACCGCTCCTTCGGTCCCGGGACTTACTGCTATGTCCGCACGGGAGGAGCAGTGGTCGGAGCACTGAAGTGGGGCAGAACACAGGCATACAGCCTCCATCCATACACTGTATGGCTGGAGGCTGTATGTCTCTGGGGGGAACATACTGCACCTAATGTGAGGGAACATACTGCACTTAATGTGCGGAGCTATACTGCACCTAATGTGGGGAGAACTATAATGCACCTAATGTGGGGAGCTATACTGCACCTAATTTGGGGGATCTATACTGCACCTAATGTGGGGGAACATGCTACACCTAATGTGGGGGATCTATACTGCACCTAATGTGGGGGAACATTATACTGCACCTAATGTGGGGGAACATTGTACTGCACCTAATGTGGGGGAATTGTACTGCCAACCTAATGTGGGGGAATTGTACTTCACCTAATGTGGGGGAACTGTACTGCCAACCCTAATGTGGGGGAACTGTACTGCCAACCCTAATGTGGGGGATCTATATTGCCAACCTAATGTGGGGGGAACTGTGCTGCGTACTTAAAGTGCAAAAATCAAAAAACCTGTATTCGATTGTGGGTCTAATAATAACGTTAGTGGATAACCACCATTAAGTGAAATAATCAATAGAACTGACCCAAATATATTATGTGCTCTATGATCTCCCAAAAACCACACTGTATATACACACAAGAGAAAAAGGAGTAATTTCACCAATTCATATAAATCATATATTTCTTTATTAAGTTGCATAAAAACAAGGGAGGAAACAATCCCCAAGGGGAGACGACACAAGTGGCAAAAAACAAAAAGGTGTCACTCCGAGCCCCTCCAGTAACCCTTATAACAATATACAATTATGAAATATTGCTGTCCCCAATAAAGTGCATATGCATAAATCAAGTAACAGGATACCTATATGTGCAATAATGCAAAACAGTACTAAAGTGCAATAGTATTACATAGTAAAAGATAGTGCTATCCAGTGTCCCATAAGAGAAGTCAAAAGCCGCACCACAAGGTATATATGCAAGATTAGGGGGTATACATACAGAAAATATCCCAAGTAGGGAGGAGGAGATCGCTCCGATCTCCTCCTCCTCCCTACTTGGGATATTTTCTGTATGTATACCCCCTAATCTTGCATATATACCTTGTGGTGCTGCTTTTGACTTCTCTTATGGGACACTGGATAGCACTATCTTTTACTATGTAATACTATTGCACTTTAGTACTGTTTTGCATTATTGCACATATAGGTATCCTGTTACTTGATTTATGCATATGCACTTTATTGGGGACAGCAATATTTCATAATTGTATATTGTTATAAGGGTTACTGGAGGGGCTCGGAGTGACACCTTTTTGTTTTTTGCCACTTGTGTCGTCTCCCCTTGGGGATTGTTTCCTCCCTTGTTTTTATGCAACTTAATAAAGAAATATATGATTTATATGAATTGGTGAAATGACTCCTTTTTTTCTTGTGTGTATATACTGCGTACTTAAAGTGGTAGTCCACTAATAAGATATATAAGTGTGCATAGGAATTTGTTCATGTTTTGTTATCTATAGTCCGGCCCTCCAACGGTCTGAGGGACCATGAACTGGCCCCCCGTTTAAAAAGTTTGAGGACCCCTGGCTTACATGGTTACTTTGGCATGTGCCCGCAGCATAAACTTATGGCGGAATCTGTGTTAAGTACAGACTTGCATGGACACAAGTAGTTGGCATAGTGTGTGCATCTCAGGTTGTGGGCATATGTGGCCAATATGTACATAGGCATCTGTCACAGAACATTCAGGGTCTGTGGTTGGCACAAATTTTGATGGGCATGTGTTTTACAGTGTTTTGGTACCTATAGTTTGCACAGTGTTATGGGATATCTGGCACAGTGTTATGGGGGTTCCCATTGTTGGCAAAGTGTTCTGGGTTACCTGTAGTTGGCACAGTGTTATAGGGGTTCCCATTGTTGGCAAAGTGTTCTGGGTTACCTGTAGTTGGCACAGTGTTATAGGGGTTCCCATTGTTGGCACAGTGTTCTGGGGTACCTGGTGTTGGCAGTGTTATGGGGATTCCCATTGTTGGCATAGTATTATGGGGGGGGGTCCCATTGTTGGCACAGTGTTCTGGGGTACCTGGTGTTGGCAGTGTAATGGGGGTTCCCATTGTTGGCAGTGTAATGGGGGTTCCCATTGTTGGCAGTGTAATGGGGGTTCCCATTGTTGGCATAGTATTATGGGGGTACCTAGAGTTGGCACAGTGTTATGCGGTATCTGTTGTGTGGACATCTAGGGATGGCCGTGGCTCACTGTTATGGCGGCATCTGCTGCTGCTGGTATTCCTAGTTGCGGGGCATGTAGCTGACATACAACTGCTATAAGGCACCTAGAATGTGCTCACACTATTACAAGACTGAGCTTCCCCCATAGATTCTTTGCATCCTCGGAGGCGGTTACCGGAGAACAACTCGCGTATATCACGGAGTCTCAGGATTTGTTTTATAGGCTACTTCCCACTGCGCATGCCCAGTAGCTCGATGACTACGTCGCTCGCTCACGTGACCGCGTGACGTCAGTACGTGTCTCCTATCAGCCCGTACAGTCTGTGATCTACCGGTTTATCAGGGAAAGGTGATGTCCGCTTCGTCCTCGTGTGATCTCTGAAGGATCGTACAGGAGAGGTATATGTGTATACCAGTGACGTATGTTAGGACGGAATACAGCGCCCCGGGAGGCTCAGCGATACCACATTCCTGCTGTATAGTCCTATGAATGTACAGACACCTGGGAGGACGTATAGCAATGACACGGCCGCTGCCAGCAACCGCACTCACCAAATTATGGACCTCCAGCTGTTGTTAAACTACTAGGCATGCTGGAAGCTGTAGTTTTTCAGACAACGTCTGTCCGGGCATGTTAGGAGTTGTAGTTTGGTAGCCAATGACTGTCCGGGCATGCTGGGTGTTGTAGTTTGGTAGCCAATGACTGTCCGGACATGCTGGGTGTTGTAGTTTGGTAGCCAATGACTGTCCGGACATGCTGGGAGTTGTAGTTTGGTAGCCAATGACTGTCCGGGCATGCTGGGTGTTGTAGTTTGGTAGCCAATGACTGTCCGGACATGCTGGGAGTTGTAGTTTGGTAGCCAATGACTGTCCGGGCATGCTGGGTGTTGTAGTTTGGTAGCCAATGACTGTCCGGACATGCTGGGAGTTGTAGTTTGGTAGCCAATGACTGTCTGGGCATGCTGGGAGTTGTAGTTTGGTAGCCAATGACTGTCCGGGCATGCTGGGAGTTGTAGTTTGGTAGCCAATGACTGTCCGGGCATGCTGGGTGTTGTAGTTTTGCAGCCACCAACTGTCTGGGCATTCTTGGAGGAGTTGTTGTTTTGCAACAGCTGGAGGTCTACAGTTTGAAGACCACTGCTCTATGATATGTTATTCTAGTCATGTTCAGAAGTCTCATAGACAGTGAATGGAGATGTGGCCGGACATGCACTCTACCATTCCCTTCACTTGGTCCCGTTGGCCGGACCCCACCAATTAGCTGGTTACCCCTATCAGTCTCTGCTCTCTTTGGGAAGTTGTACCACCAAACATTAGGCCTGTAGGCAAGTATGTTACCCATTCAGCCTGTGACACCTTGCTGGGTAGAAGCCAAAGAGTCCTAGTGGTCATACATCAAAGGGTTATTATCATAAAAAACAACAACAACAAAAACTACTTTTTACATGTTGCCCAGACATGTCTGTTTGATCACACCGGGTCTCACTCCTGAGGTCTGCTGTGATCACGAGATTTAAACCGGAGAAGTCTGCAGCAGCGCTCGCCTCACTCCCTGGCTGTCGATCAAATCTGACCTCTTCACTGTTTAAGTCTAGGCAGTGAAAAGGTCAGATCTGGGAGCCAGGTGGGTAGTCAAATGTGGTGCTGTGCACTTTCAATCACAGCAGTTGCAGTATTTTCGAAATAGTGTGCCTCCAGCTGTTGCAAAACTTCAACACCCAGCATGAATGCCTTTGGCTGTCTGGGCATGCTGGGAGTTGTACACTGCTCGAAAAAGAAAATAAGGCTGGGTTCACACCACGTGTTTGCAATACAGTTCCCGTATATGTTTTCAATTTGAATACCGTATTGAAGACCGTATGCATTGACTCTCCATTGAAAACCGTATGACAAAAGGTTGATGCATCAGGTTGTGTCTGTTTTGCTTCTTATACGGTTTTGTCAGTTTTTTTTTTCCCGTACCCAAAACCATAGCCTCCCATGGATTTTGGTCCAGGTGAAAAACCGTATTGAAACGTATAAGTTTTATTTTTAACATGGGAGTCGATGGGAACTGTATTTGCGTACGGTACCATACGTTTTTTAACTTTGCACAGTTTTTTTTTTTTCTTGGAATTTCAAACAAGTGAAACTTTATCCATAATGGAATGAAAAGTAAAAAATGTATAGATTTTTTTTTCTTAAAATATGGATGCGACCAGACATCATTTTTCAAACTGAATATGGTTTTCAACCGTATACGGATTAAAATTTGTACACACGTTTTGATACAGTTTAGTCAGGTTTTGAGGCATCTGTTTTTTTTCATCAAAAACCTGACACGGGAACTGTATCGCAAAAACACGGTGTGAACGCAGCCTTATCTGTGGGATTAACAGTATCAGTTGTCATCTTAAAATTGCCATATATGCAAAAAACGACCATGCTTTTTGTTTTGTAGACGGACAAATATGGCGCATAAGAGCACAATAAGTACCCTGATGGACATGGTGCCGGGGAAGCGGAGATTCGGCATATACCGTTTCTTACCTTTCTTTTTTGTCCTCGGAGGAGCCATGGAATGGTTTATGATCAACGTACGAATTGGCAAAGAAACGTTTTGTAAGTACTTTTACTGTCAGGCTTTCCCATAACATCTGGTGTTATATACAGGCGCAATGATCGATTCTATAATATAAGGACTGAAATTTAGTAAGATCAGAATTTTTCCACAATGACTTTTCCCGCTAAGCCACAACTATTGGCAAAAATGGCGTAAAACCTAAAAAAATAAATCACAGGACTGGAAAAAAAAACTATTAAAAGATTAATTAAAAGATATATGCAGACAAGATCTCTAAGTAGGCAGATCACTGCCAGATAAAGCCGCTTTTTGCCAAAGGACACATCCAAGGGAAGCCCCTACGGCTCCTAAATGATCCCATGTTGTCACGAAAACTTAGTATCCCTTTGTGTTTCTCCCCAAAACAATAACAGGGTTCATCAGGGGATTTATACAGAATTATGCAGCAAATATAATGCCAAACCACAGTCAAAAACAGAAATCTATCCAGATGACATAGCAATGCAGAGAACACAGTATAGTACATCAACTGGTTAAAAACCATGCATAATGGGGACCAGTACCACACTCCTAAATAGGAACACTCACGTAGGATACCCTATGAGGGAGATTTATCAAAACCTGTTCAGAGGAAAAGTTCCCTATAGAAACCGATCAGATCGCGTCTTTCATTTTGCAGAGACCTTGTTAAAAATGAAAGAAGCGATCTGATTGGTTGCTATGGGCAACCTTTCCTCTGCACAGGTTTTGATAAATCTCTCCCTATGTGGCGTAAAACTGTCAAAAAGTCAAATGTTTTGGCACAAATGAGATTTTTGCATGCCAGAAAACTAGCGGAACCTGGATATTTAGGCCGGGTCCACACTGCGGAGTCTCCCGACTTAATTTCTGCCGGAGATCCCGCGAGCAACACTAGGACCACGCGGACTGCATTGCCGTCCCATAAAGACTTGCTCAGACATGCATTGCCGTCTATGGGGACGGCAATGCTGTCCGGCTGGTCCTAAGGCTAGGTTCAGACTAAGGAATTTCCAGGCAGAAAATTTCTGCCCGGAGATTCAGAGTGCGGCCGGCGCTGACTGAATCAGTCGGCGCTAGGAGCGCGCGGACACTGCAGTCTCCCATAGACTGCAATGTGTTCCGCGCGGATTTCTGCCAAAGAGAAG
Source organism: Hyla sarda (assembly GCF_029499605.1). NCBI lineage: Eukaryota > Metazoa > Chordata > Amphibia > Anura > Hylidae > Hyla > Hyla sarda. The sequence continues at coordinate 74,157,953 of NC_079194.1, read as the reverse complement.
AGAAACCCCTTTCTTCAGGCGGAAATTTCCAAGCGGATTTTCCGTTCACAAATTCCACTTTACAAATTCCGAAGTGTGAATTTGTGAACGGAAACCCATTCACTACACTATACGTTTTAGCAAAGGAAATTCCGTAGTCTGAACCTAGCCTTACGCTGGACTTTAGTTGTGCCGTTAGTAGGATCAGTGAATGTGTCCGTAGGATTCATGTGTATTGTGTTATCTCGTTTCAGATGATGTGTACAGAAGACGTCAGGCAGAGAGACTGTATGAAGAAAAAGGTTTACTGGCTGCAAAGAGCCAACCCTGATACCAACCCACCAACGTATATACCCTGATGGATAATAAATCTTTATTTTTTACTCATCTCACCTTGGGATTGGCCGTTACTCAACAACATGTATTAAAATTGGTCAGTTTCACCCAAGCGTCATATAGGTTTATATCTGCTGGTTCGGGATTTCCAGGTGTAATCGGAGCACAGAAACACTTCCATATAAAACGTTTGATCTTCACCATTGTGATTGTCCACACGGATTATGGCGATTAACATCGTGGGATTCATATTTAGGGAAAAACAAGACATACATTGTAGCTGTATATACAGTACATAACACCGTAACCTGTACGATGGAGTACAATGTAACAGTAACCAGGAGGCCTCCAGCTGTTGCAAAACTACAATTCCCAGCATGCCCGGACAGCCTTTGGCTGTCCAGGCATGCTGGGAGTTGTAGTTTTGCAGCAGCTGGAGGCACCCTGTTTAGGATACACTGCTTTAGGCCCCTCTCATACTACAGTTATTATCCTGTAAAAACCTCCGTCATTACTCCCGTCAAATAGTCCTGAAAACGGCCGTCAAAAAATCCCATTCGTATCAATGGGATTTTTTTGACCACCCTTTTGCATCAGGTATGTCAGTTTTTACTAATCTTCATTATTTTTGCAGGCACTAATTTTTGTTCCGGCCAAAATAAAGATGAAATAACATCCATTAAAATTTAAAGGGGTACTCCAGTGGAAAACATTTTATAATTTTTTTTTTTTTTAATTAACTGGTGCTAGAAAGTTATAGGAGAATGCCAGAATACAAAAATCGTCCCCCATACTGCCGGCAGTAAAAAAATAAATAGGTACATACCTTCCTTCGCTCCCCCAGTGCCTCCGGTAACCCGCTCTGGTCTCCGCCGCGATCCTCTTCCTGGTTGCCGGTGGTCGGCGAGTCATACTGCACTCAGCTAATCACCGGTCGCAGTAAAGTCCCGACTCGGCCGGCGATAGGCTGAGCAGCAGTGTGAAGTTTTCGGCCCCAGCAGCAGGTGCCGGTGTAGTGAAGAATTGTGTGTCTTGAAGCGTTCTCACACTGCTGCTCAGCCTATGGCCGGCCGAGTCGGGACTTCACTGCGACCGGTGATTAGCTGAGTGCAGTATGACTCGCTGACCACCGGCAACCAGGAAGAGGATCGGGGCGGAGACCGGAGCGGGTTACCGGAGGCCCTGGGGGAGCGAAGGAAGGTATGTATCTATGTATTTTTTTTACTGCCGGCAGTATGGAGGACAATTTTTGTATTCTGGAGTTCTCCTTTAAACAGATTTGTAAATTACTTCTATTAAAAATGAAGTCATTATGAACGTGGCAATACTTATTATGTATTTTTTTTTAATTTATGATAGATAATATGGGGTTTTATTGGAAAATGTATATATTTATTACACTTATTATTGAAAAATATTTATATTTTTATAGTTTGTACTTTTTACCTGTTATACTATACTGCAGTACATCTGTACAGCAGCGTAGTATACAATGAGACTTCACTGTCAGTGTATATAATGAGACCTCACAGGCTTCTGTACTTGGCAGACACGGGGTCATCAACTGGCCACCTGCTTCCATGGCATCCATCGGGACCCCGTTAATGCATCATGGGGGATAGGAGAAGCGCCCTCCCCCGGTCAATCCTATAGTTGCTGTGGTCAGTACTCACCATGGAATCTTTGGGGTCAATACTGCAGAGACCGGTGCTATCTTGGCAGCTACAGCAGGATTCCGTCTCTGACAGCCGGGGCCCATCACGATTTCCTGAAGCATCCCGCAGAGCCGTGAATAGGGAGGGCGTATAGGTACATCATGAGGCAGGAACGTAGCCGCTGCAAGGACGTACTCATACATCCCAAGAAGGGAAGGGGTTAATAAACAGTGTAATAAATACACAGTGGCCCAGATTTATCAAACTGTGTGAGAGAAAAACAAGTGATTTTCCCACAGCAGCCAATCACAGCTCAGCTCTCACTTTACCTCAGCTCCTTAGCTGAGCTGTGATTGGATGTTGTGGGAAAATCACTCGTTTTTCTCTCATACAGTTTGATAGATTTGTCCCAGTGTATTCATAACATAAACCGGAACGCTGTTGATTTAAAACTAACACCAAAGATCGGTTTCTGCATGAATTCTGTGTTGATTTTTTTCCACAGCGTGTGCATGAGATTTAATTGAGAACCTGTCATCGCTTTCATGCTGCCTGAACCACAAATTATCAGGATGGTCCCCGGCAGCTACCTTCCCTGCTGGCCACGATTGACAGGTACCTCCCTGTTTGGGTATAGTCTGAGATCTATAAATCAAGGCCAGAGGGGCCGAGAGAAGCTGCCGGGACCATCCCAATGACTTGTGGTTTAGGCAGCATGAAAGTGATGACAGGTGGCCCTGTTCCCATTGGTGTAAATTACCTTCTTGGTACACTCAGGGTATTCCCCAGCCCCTCGGTGCACAGTTCTGCCCCCAGCAGCCTTTGATACACCCCTCTTTGTATATATTCATATGGATTTCTTTAGCATGTTGCCAGTACATGCTGTGGCATCGGCATGATGTACCAGTAGTGTGCATGCCCCCTGATACTTCGATAAACGGGGGCCATTGTCATGCCGATTTCACAGCATGTATTGCATAAGTCCCAGCTGTTAACTGGATGTTGTGTGTTTGCTGGATGTCAGGGTCGGCTCTACCTATAGAGGGCGCCGCTGTGCCAGCCGCAATAAAGTTATTGAAAACTGTCTCCAGGTCCTGACAGCAACCACTCATTGCCACACACACACACACACGGTCCTAGAAAATTTGCTAACTTAGCTTCCCCCCACACAGCGCCTCTGCTAAAAAAAAAAATAACGGAAGGACTAGCTAAAGGAACTGTGTGATTCTGTGCAGGAGGCAGGGCTGAGCTGGAGTGGCGGTCACGTGACGTGACGTGACTGCCACTCCAGCTCAGCCCTGCCTCCTGCATAGAATCACACAGTGGTAAGGAGATTACATGAGGAGGAGGAGGTTTCTTACAATGTGTCACCCCAGTAGTAAGGTGGGGCTTGTCAAAAGATAGAACCAATGAGTCAAGGGAGCAGCAATATTAGCTTTTGTTTAGGGTGGCAATAATTCTTGCACCAGCCCTGCTGGTTGTTTACGAACATGTCCACTTCTCAATAAAAGTCAATAAAATTGCAGCAGTTGGCAGAGAGGAAAAAAGGATATCAGCCGCAGAGTTGTCTGGCAGCAGTTTATCTCGATATCCATATTGAAGTAAGCATGTGCACTCCGCTTAGTAAGTGTTCTTGTATACTGGAAAATTGGGAGCTATATAAGTATAATTTTTTTGTATACATTCACACATTGTGGTTGAGAAGTGCATGAAAAGAATCCCATTAGATTTTTCCACAAATTGCTGCAGTTTTTCATTATGGTTACTGGCAGCATGTTTTATATTTGTTTTTGTTTTTTGCTGGTGATATGTGTTTAACCCCCTTTAAAGGGTTACTCCGCCCCCCCCAGCGTCCGGAACATTGAGTTCCTTAACGCTGTGTGCGGGCTTCCGTGGTCACGGCATTCCCCTCAATGAAAGTCCATGGGAAGGGGGCCCGATATCCGTCACGCTCCATCCTATAGACTTGCATTGAGGGGGCGGGACGGCACATGACGGGGCGTTAAATCACGAGGGGGCGGGTGTGAACACAGAAGCCCGCACACAGCGTTCAGGAACTCAATGTTCCGGACGCTGGGGAGCAGAAAAAGCCTTTAAAGGAGTAGTCCAATTCTTAAAAACTTATAAGTTTCAGATAGCGGGGGGGTCCGACCGCTGGGGGCCCTTGCTATCTCCTGTACGGGGCCCCAGCTCGCTGGCCAGAGAGCGCGTGGCCGACACACCCCTTCAATACAGCGCTATGGCAGAGTCGGAGATTACCATAGAGTTGTATTGAGGGGGCGTGTCAGCTGCATATTTGTGCGGTGGTTGACATGCCCCCTTCCCGCGGGTTGCTTTGTACATGAGATTGCGGGGGTCCCAGCGGCTGGACCCCCCCGCGATCTGAAACGTATCCGCTATCCTTAGGATAGGGGATACGTTTTTCAAGACTGGAGATCTCCTTTAAGGACTCAGCCCATTTTGACCTTAAGGGCATTCTGATTCCAAGATTGTTTTTCGTGACATATTTTATACTTGCATCATTTCTTTGTGAAAAATTCCAAAATTGCATGAAAATTTGTAAAATTTAGAATTTTTTCTAACTTTGAAACTCTCTGTTTGTAAGGAAAATAGACATACCAAATAAATGATATATTGATTCACATATACAATATGTCTACTTAATGTTGGCATCATAAAGTCATCATGTTTTTACCTTTTGAAGACATTAGAGGGCTTCAATGTATAGCAGCAATTTTCCAAATTTTCACGAAAAATTCTAAATCCCCCATAAATACCCTTTAGGTGCTTCACAGGAGAAGAATGGAGGAGAAAACTAAAAATTTCCATTTTTTACACTAACATGTTCTTGTAGCCCAATTTATTTCTATTTTGACATGGGGTAAAATGAGAAAATACCATAAAATTTGTAACCCAATTTCTCTCGAGTATGGCAATACCTTATATGTAAACGTAAAGTGCTCTCGTAGAGTGCACTACAGGGCTCAGACGAGAAGGAGCAACATTTGGCTTATGGAGAGAGAATTTTGCTGAAAAGGTTTCTGGGGTGGCATGTCACATTTAGGAATCCTCCATAGTGCCAGAACAGCAATACAAAAAAAAACACATGGCACATTATTTGGGAAACTACACCCATCAAGGAACGTATCAAGAGGTATAGTGCGCCTGAACACCTCACAGGTGATTGACGAATTTACGTTAAAGTTGGACATGAAAATAAAAGAAAAAAAATTTTTTTTCAATAAAATGCTAATGTTATCCCAAATTTTTCATTTTCACAAGGGGTAATGAGAGAAAATGACCCCCAAAATTTGTAATTTAATTTCTTCTGAGTATAGAAATACCCCATATGTGGATGTAAAGAGCTCTGTGGGCGCACCACAGGGCTCAGAAGAGAAGGAGCGCCAATGAGCTTTTAGAGAGAAAATTTGGCTGGAATTGAAGTCGGGGGCCATGTGCGTTTACAAAGCCTCCATGGTGCCAGAACAGTGGACCCCAAACACCACACATGCACACATGTGACCCCATTTTATAAAGCTACAGCCCTCGAGGAATGTAATAAGGGGTGCAGTGAGCATTTACACCCCACTGGCATTTGACAGATCTTTGGAACAGTGGGCTGTGCATATCAAAAATTTTATTTTTCATTTTCATGGACCACTGTTCCAAAAATCTGTCAGACACCTGTGAGATGTAAATACACACTGCACCCCACTTATTACATTCCGTGAGGGGTGTAGTTTCCAAAATGGGGTCACGTGGGTGTTTTTTTTTCTTTTCGGTTTATGTCAGAACTACAGTGATTCGTAATTCGTTCCAAATGAACCATCATTACTTGAATCCATCGTATGTTGAGGGATCAGTGCAATAATAATATAGAAAGTTATACTCACGTGTCCCCGCCGCTCCGGACCGTTACCTCTGCCCTGGATCGTCGCTCTCCATCTCCGTCATCACGTTGCTGCGCACACCGCTCCTATTGGATGATGGGACGGCATGCGTGGCGACGTGATGACAACGAAGGAGAGCAATGGCTATGCAGCGGAGCCCGAAGAGGACAGTCCAGAACATCGGGGACAGGTGAGTGACACTCACCAGACCACACAGGGCACCGTAAACTGCTATCCGGTGGTAGCTGAAGCAGTCTGCGCTGCCACATAGCTGTTTATGCGATGGCCCCGACATACAAAAGCTTCGTATGTTGATGCTGCCTTCAATATGCGATGGCCTCTTAGAGGCCATCGTATGTTGAATTTATCTTATGTCGGGGCCATCGTAGGTCGGAGGGGTCACTGTATGGGGCTACACCAGCATGTTAGTGTAGAAAATTTATAACTACGGAAATACCCCATATGTGACACTAAATTGTTGCCTTGAAATACGACAGGGCTCCGGAGTGAGAGAGCGCCATGCGCATTTGAGGCCTAAATGAGGGATTTGCATATCCTACAGCAGTGTTTCCTAAACAGGGTGCCTCCAGCTGTTGCAAAACTACAACTCCCAGCATGCTTGGACAGTTACTGGCTGTCCGGGCATGCTGGGAGTTGTTTCGCAACAGCTAGAGGCTCTGTTTAGGCATTTTACATTTTTATGGGGGGGGGGGGGGGGGGAGCGAGGAGTAACTGTGTAAAGGTGTGTGTATATGTAGAATTTTAATTTTGTGTAGGTGTAGTGTAGGTTTTTTACAGTTCATACACACGGTCGGGTTTTTCAACAAGTTTCCCGCTACAAATTTGAGCCACGTTTTTTCCGTAACTCAAACTCTGTGCAGGAAACTTACCGTAGTAAGTTGTTGTATAACTACAACTCCCAGCATGTTCTGACAGCCGAAGGGCATGCTGGGAGTCGTAGTTATGCTAGAGGCACACAACTATAACTCCCAATATGCCCTTTGGTTGTCCACGCATGCTGAGCGTTTTAGTCATGCAACAGCTGGGGGCACACTTTTTGATAGAAAAGAAATGCCTCTAGCAGTTGCATAACTACAACTTCCAAAGGGCATGCTGGGAGTTATAGTTTTGTGCCTCCAGGTGTTGCATAACTACAACTTCCGGCATGCCTTATGACTGTCTGTGCATGCTGGGAGTTGTAGTTATGCAAAGGCTGGAGGCACTTTTTCAAAAAATGTGCCTCCAGCTATTGCATAACTACAACTCCAAGAATGCACGGACAGCCGAAGGACATGTTGGGAATTGTAGTTATGCAACAGCTGGAGGCTTATGACTATAACTCCCAGCATGCCTTTTGGCTGTCTGTGTATGCTGGGAGTTGTAGTTATGCAACAGCTGGGGACACACTTTTTGATAGAAAAGAAGTGCCTCTAGCGGTTGCATATCTACAACTCCCAGCATGTGCGGAAAACTGAAGGGCATGCTGAGAGTTGTAGTTATGCAAAAGATGGAGGCACACACCTATAACTCCCAGCATGCCCTTGGCTATGGCTATCTGTGCATGCTGGGAGTTGTAGTTATGCAAGAGCTAGTGGAAAAAAAATGCCACTAGCTCTTGCATAACTACAACTCCCAGCATGCACAGACAGCCAAAGGGCATGCTTGTAGTTGTAGTTGTGTGCCTCCAACTGTTGCAAAACTACAACTCCCAGCATGCCTTTTGGCTGTGCATGCTGGGAGTTGCACTTATGCAACAGCAGGAGGCACACAGCTGATCACGTCGCTGCCACTGATCACATCGCCACCGCTGACCTGGCCGCTGCTGTTGCTTCCACAGGTACCCCCACCATCCCGAAGTGCACCCGCTCTGCCCCCCGCTCTGGGGGCAGGACGGGTGTCTCCCAGCAGGAGTTGTGAATAATCGGCTGGTCTCGACTGACCAATCAAAGCGATCGTGAGGTGGCACCAGTGCCACCTCACTCCTGCTGCATAAGGGTGATTGGTGCTGTGTCAGACAGCACCAATCACCCTTGTTTTCTGGGCTATCGGGTCACCAGAGACCCGATTGGGCTGGAAATCCCGTAAATCGCCGGTCAGAATTGTCTGAGGACCCCCTGGGCGATATGCCGAGGTGGCTGCTGTTAGATAACAGCAGCCATCCCGGCCTGATCACCGCTTAGCAGTACATTTACGAGCTTAGCATTAACAGCAGGGCACTTCACTTCCTGGCTCGCTGCGATCTCCATCCACTTGCACTAAATGGGCTCTGTAGACTTCTAATGATGCGTGCAACTAGATGGAGAGTGAAGTGCACAGCTGCACGCTTCTCCATGCTAGTTCAATAATCGGAAGAGGTCTGGAACCCACCCATCAAAACTTTTCGCATGTATCTGTGATGTGTCAAAAGTTTTGCCAAATAACAGGAACACTGCAAGGCTAAGTTTCTACTTGTTTTTTTTTTTTTTTTGTTTTGTGCGTTTTCCCCCCCAAAAAACCCTGCCAAAACGAGAGTAAAAAGACTCCAAGAAAAACGACATGTGGGTTTTAACTTTGGTGTTTTTGCAGGCGTTTTTTATTCTTTTTCTGACTTTAGCGATCCAAAAAAGTTATGGAGATAATTTTTTTAATAAAATTTCGTAGGGTACCATTAAAAAAAAAAAAAAGATACAGTAGTGATGCCAAAAATTGTATCTAACAAAATGTATCTTTTATAACAACATTTTTATTAATTTTTAAAACAGGGATCAATTTATGTGGGTGGGCAGGGACCTAAAAATGTAGCCGACAATAATAAAAATGTAGTGTGGGTGTGTGTTTTTCACTTTTTTTTTCTTTTTACTTTTTTGATTGGCCAGATGGTTCCAGACAATCACAGCTCTCTGTGGAAAATATGAATATGTGTTTATATACGTCAGTGCAGGGAACCATAGAAGAGTGCTGGCCACATTATACTGGAGGATTACAGCGGATGTCAGGAGTGACACTCGCTGCGATCTGTCTATTAATGCAGGTACTACAGCTCCCAGCATGGAGCAGTGTGCGCTCCATGTTGGGAGTAGTAGTACCTGCAGTTAAGGACAGATCACAGCAGGTGTCACT